>NC_031775.1:20433030-20705746 GCF_001522545.3 Parus major
TGGCTGACTCTGCGAGTCTCCTGCTCCCTGCTCTGAGCACTCGCCCAGACTTTGGGCAGAGCAAATAGAGACAGGGCCTTGGTGTGGTTGGTGAGCAGCCCCCTTTCTCTGGAGGCAGGGTTTGTGACCAAGGGACCAAAGGACACGTGCAGTCAGGGACCCCAGCTGCAGAGCTCATCTTCCCCACAGACACAAAGCTATGGATCCCACAGCTTTTGAGGAAACCTGCTGCTCCCACGGTTCACAGCAACCCTGCCAGCCCTCCAGAGCAGTGAGGTACACCCTGCCTTGACGGTGCCACAGAATGATGTGTGAAGTCTGCCATGCACCCAAACACATGCATGCACATTGGCACAGGCACTCGTGCATGCAGTCAGACGCCCACATCTGCCTGCACACCCCATGCACCCCAGGCACACACACAGGTGCACATGCAGTGTGCTCACACACCTAAGCCTGTCCTCAGATGTCCCCAAAACTAGACCCTGCATCCCATCTCCTTCCCGTGCTGCATGCCACCGCCACGTCAGTGCTCGCCTGCCGGCCTGGCAGGTCCTGCCGGTTGCCATGGCAATACTGTGCCTGCCAGGAGATGAAGTTTACTCTCCTATGCTGCAGTGAGGGGCTGAGAGCAGCCGGGGGGATCAGCTCTCCCTGCCACCCACTTCCTGTAGTGTTGCCCCAGGCTTGTCTCCTCTAGCTACATCAACCCAGCCCAAGCAAAGGACTTTCAGTTCTGGGCTCCATGTGCCTCATAGGCCATGGACCTGCTGTCTGCACGTGTCAAGGAGTATCCTTTGGTGGGACATCACCCCACCATAGGAAGCTGCCTTCTGCCAGCCATACTGCCCAGGACTGAGCCTTGTCCAATGGCAGGCATGACACAGACCTGTCCCAAAGCGCTGTCCATCACCACACAGACCCAGCCCTGCCTGTAGTGCCTGCAGACCCCGGCACCCCCAGAGCCCATTGGGGGCTGCCAGCTCCCCCATGCAGGGTGTGGCGTCATGGGCTTTCCAGTTTTAGCCAGAGCAGGGACAGGCCCCGCTGGTTTCCATGCAGAAGGAACAGGCTGGTGCTATCTCATGCCATGCTGTGCTATGGCTTCCAGCAGGGCAGGGCAGAGGTGGAAGGGGGCTGGCACAGACAATGGAATGCCGGGCAGTAGGAGCAGGGACAGCAGGGGCTCGGGGCAGCCTCAATGTGCTGAATGGCACTGCTGCCCTCCCCAGACCACTGCACTGTGAGGGGTCCTGGCAGGGCTCTGACCCTTCTGCTCCATCCACTCGGCCCAAAGGGGAGGTTTTTTAGGCTGCCCAGAAGCAGGGATACGCATGGCTGGTGCCAGAGCTGCCTCTACTCCCCTATCTGGCTCTTCCCTTGCACCTGGAGTGAGGCAGCTCTAACCTTTCTTGTAGACAGACCCTGCAGATCTCTCCTTGGCCCTGGTTAACCTCCTGGAGGCCCTGCCCCAGGCCCTGTGGGACAGACATGGGGCACACTTGGTACCGCTATGGCCAGCCCTCACCAGACAATGTGCCTGTGCCCATCACACCACAGCATGGCCCAGCAGTGCCCCTGCTGCAACCCCTGCACTTGACTCCCAGACCAGGAGCAGGGGCTGTCCCTAGTGTGTCTCTGGGTGCATGGTGCTGCACCTCATCCCAGCATCTCAACCCTCCCTGCACTACAAGGGTGACCAGGGGCCATGGAAGACAGCTGGAGGCTGCAACCAGCCTGGGATCAAGCTCTGGGGCTCCATTCTGCACCCACTGCCTGCTGAGCCCCTCTGCACCCTGTCAGAGCTGTCAGCAGCTCCAGCTCTGCTTCAAAGGGGCCACAGAAGGGCCTGGCAGCTGTTTCTCCTAGCACTGGAAGTGCTTTCAGTAATGGTGAGGAGCATGAGCTCACCGTCCCAGTGAGGACAACGGTGACATTTGGGAGGCACAAACACAGCGTGATTAGCTGATAACCTTTCCTGAGAGATCCCAGGTGTGTGCACCTGGGAGGGGAAAGGGAGGGGGACGAGGCCCCCACACTGTGAGCCTTTGGAAAACAGCTCCAAATGCCCCAGCTTGCCCCTTCACACAGGACATGGAGAGTGCCCCAAAGTGGGGCCAACTGACCCTACAGACTGGGCACCCTGAGTGTGGACACCCCTCTGTGGCACCTGTGGTCCAGCTGTGCCCATCTGAAGGGGTGGTTCTAGGACCCCCATCGCACTGGGGCCGCCCCCCAGCACATCCCACAGGAGTCCACAGGCGTTGGGAGACACAGCATCCTCCCTGCACACAAGGGAGTGTTAGCTCTGCAAGCAGAGGAGGATGTGGTTTCAGAGCAAGGTGCCAAGGTCTGCCATTGGCAAAGGTGCCGGCTGGGAGCAGGGACTGTGCGAGGATTGCTCCCACACCGCGGATGGGGCTGTGGTGGGAGCAGACGTGGTGGGGCGGACAAACAGCGTTGCAGAGAAGGTCCCCATGCACGGTGCCGTGCTGTGAGGGAAAGGGACTCCTCCTCAGAGGGTCCGCACATGCGACATGCCCCCTCCCTGCCCTGCTGAGTAGGACCAAATGCCGGGGGCCAGGATCGGGGTGTCCGGCAGGGAACAGGGAGGGTCTGTGTGCAAGCTGGCAGGAACTGGGCAGGGCCAGGAGGTGCTGGGTGGGGGCTGGGAGGGCGGCAGGGCAGTCTCGGCTCCGCAGCTGGGCCGGGAGCGCTGCCAGCACATTCCTGGGGCTGCCGAGCAGCGGGAGTGTGTGTGGGCGCAGGGCAAGGGCACGGCAATTGCTGACCCTCCCTACTGCCCACCCCGATGGTCCCACATTACCCCCGGGTAACCTCGACCCCACGGTGTCCCCAGTCATGCCCCAACCTCCCGCGGTCACTCCCAGGCAGGACCACCCGCACGGAGCCGTGCTGCCAGCCCAGGGCGCTCTCTCCGGAGAGCTGCTGGATGCCATGGGACACGTGTCCCTGCACGGACAGTCCCAGCGTGCCGTCCCCTCCTGGCACTCTCTGCATGCCACCCCGGTGTGCTATCCTCTCCCAAAGGCCCCTGCCCACACTGCTGCAGCCCAGGAACCAGTATGGGACTGGGGCAGGAAGGATGAGAGGATGGGGAAAAAGGAGGATGGGAGAGAGCCCACTCAGGCCACCCACCCAGGCCCAGGCGATGCATCTCTGCTGACAGGTCGGTAGCACCGAAAGCTGCGGCAGGAGAGTGGGTGTGAAGGAACACAAGGATGGAAGGAGGCGGCCGGGACCCTGCTCAGCTTCTCATTTCCTGGGAGTCTCCTGCTTCCCTGGCTCGGATCTGCTCTGCTCTACAACCAGTCACGGGTCCTCCAGAGGGAGGGTCAGGAGTGTGGAGGGAGCACCTGCAGGGGATGTGCTCTTACCGTGCCACCCAGGCCGGCTGTGCCCGAGGTCCCCACCGCAGAGGGGGCAGCCCCCATGGCCCCGCTTCCGTTCTTGCTGCCGTGACAAGTGGCACAGGCAGTGACACAAGCGGTGGCACAGCCAGCTTTCTGGAGTGACAGGAGCAAGTGTCAGTCTCACAGACAGCTGCACGGGTGCAGAACGGGGATGTGGGCACTGGAACGGCCTGCGCAGACAAGACGCAGGGAAGGGAGCCGGCTACAGCTGTCTTGGGTCCATCCCCTTCTCCGGGGTACAGCCCAGCCTGGGACATCCTGGGTGGGAAAGGGTTAAGGAAGCACGGCGAGTGCGGCAGGGACTCCCCAGAGCAGAGGCACAGTCTCAGCTCGGAGGTAAGGCTGCCAGGACACCCCACTGGGGACGAACAGGGGACAGACACCGCTCTCCTGGGGCCAGCCTTGCTCCCCGCAGCGTGGCCAGGAGTGACTCAGGGCTCTAATAAAGGCATCATGACAGATGAAGGGATTGTGGCAGCGTGCAGGGAGACCCTTGCTCAGCACCAGCCTCGCCAGCCCCCTCACCTTCATCCGCTGTGGTGCCAGCTGGCAGAGTTCTCAGCACCCCCAACACCTTCCTGAGAGGAACTAGGGATTATAGACGCCAGATTGGGCTGTGGGATGGGGCAGGCTGAAAGCCAGGAGCTAGTCCATGATCAAAAGCAGAACAGTGCTGGCAGTGCCACGGGAACAGCGCAGGGACATGGCACACCCGCAACTGTGCCCAGCATCGGCACGCTGGCAGCCGCACTCTGCACACCCAGCCTCCCTCTGCCTCTGCTCCCAGCCCCTTCCCAGCCCAGCTCCCATGGCAATTACACCCAGCCCAAGCCCATCCATCACGGATTAGCTATTTTCTATCAGCGTTTATCTCCAGACAATCTTACTCCTGCCGTGACAGCCTGATGCCTCGATCACCCTCCCTCCTGCTACCAGGCAGCCCTGATAACAGGCTGCTGTATCTTATCGGGCTCCCCGGCAGTTACACATTAATGGTGCCATCGCCGGGGCTCGGCTGGGGTGGGATGTACCCAGCCCACCCTGGGGCTGGAAGTGAGCATCACTGGGTGATGCAGTGGTGGCTGCTGAGCACGGAGGGCATGGGCAGGGCGAGCAGGCTACAGGGAAGGGCAGGCTGTGCAGCTGAGGTTCCCAGCACTGCCCCAAAGCAGAAGGACCCCACCAGGTCCCTGACCCCAGCCCAGGGCAAAGAGCAGCTGCTATCACTGCCTGCGCTGGACTGTTTGCTCTATCGCCCATTAACAGAGCTACCTTATCCGGTGGGCAGGGGCCAGCGGCAGCCCAAAGCCCATTGGCCAGGCAGGGGCATCGATCATGGGAAAGGGAGGGGTGCCCCAGATAACCCCTGCAGACAAATGGGTTTCTAATGGGGTCTTAAGCCCTGCACCCCCCATCTCCAAGGGAATGGGGGAATGTCATCCGGGCAGGACGCTCACATCCCTTGGGCTCTAGTTTTGCCCACAACCTGAGCACTGGCAGAGCCTGGGTGAAGGCCCTCTGCTGGAAGGTGTAATCCCAGCTCTGCCTGTGCCAGCAGACCATGGACTGCCCAAGGTGCACGCTGGCAGAACTATCCATGAGGAATAAGGATCCCATGCCCATGGCATCGCCTCGTTGATGGCACACCTGGCACCTGGGTACAGCAGCCCTCCCAGGGTTGCAGCATGAAGCTTCTAGGGTGCCCTCTTCCTTAAACCCCAGCACCCCAAGCATATTGTCTTGGGAGAAAAGAGTAGGGTGGCACAGGGTGGGAACCGGGGTCCCCTGCCCCATGACACAGCACGCCTCTGGGGTGCCAGGTGGGATGGGGGCAGCGGGACTGGTGAATAACGGGGATAACTTGTGACCACAACACATCGCCATGGGACGGGCGAGCCAGCCCTACTAGAGAGCATTACCCTAGGGGCACACAGAGCCAGGGAGGGCTGTGGGGGTGCACGCAGAGGAGCTCCTTGGGAGGGCGAGGGGCATGGAGCACCATGTACCGGGGAAGGAGGGAAGGAGGGAGGTGGCAGCGGGGTGGGCAGATTAGGGGGAGCCGGGGGCCAGCCCCGGGGGGCCCGGCAGGCAGAGCAGATTGGCTGCCGGCGAGGTCTCCAGCCTCCTTAGAAAGGGCAGCGAGCGTGGGAGGCGCTAAGGGAGCAGGCAGGGTGCCGAGCCACGCTCCCGTCCCGCTCGGCAGCCGCGGCCGGCAGCGGCAGGCGGGCAGCGGCGATGCCGCGGGCGGGCAGCCAGCCGGGCTGCCGGGGTACGGCGCTACTGGCCCTGGCGCTGGCCCTGGCAGGGTCCCTGGGCCGCGGACAGCACTACGACTACTATGGGTGGCAGCCCGAGAGCCTGCCCCACGGGCGCTTCTACGGGCGGGAGCCGCAGTGCCTCGACATCCCGCCCGACATGCAGCTCTGCCGCGACGTGGGCTACAAGCGCATGCGGCTGCCCAACCTGCTGGAGCACGAGACCATGGCCGAAGCCAAGCAGCAGGCTGGCAGCTGGGTGCCCCTGCTCGCTAAGCAGTGCCACACCGACACCCAGCTCTTCCTCTGCTCCCTCTTCGCCCCAGTCTGCCTTGACCGGCCCGTCTACCCCTGCCGCTCCCTCTGTGAGGTGGTACGGGACTCCTGTGCCCCTGTCATGGAGTCCTACGGCTTCCCCTGGCCTGAGATGCTGCAGTGTGGCAAGTTCCCCTCTGACCACGAGCTCTGCATCGCCGTCCAGTTTGGGAACAGCAAAGCCACGCCACCACCAGGTAAGTGGGAAGGGTACTGTAATGGGATGGGAATGCATGTGGAGCCCCTGCACAAGGTGTTGGCCAAGGACTCTGTCTGCAACGGGGCAGGAGCAGGCACAGTATCAGCTTTGTTTGGGCATCACTCAGTGCCCAGGAGCACTGGGCTCCCAGCTGCCTGCACAGAAATGTGGCAGGAGAAGGAAGAACATGGGATGAGGTAGATCAGTCATAGTGCTATGTCCCTCTCCTCCCACTGAGTCCCATGTCAGCAGCGAGGGAGCATGCTGCACCTGCGGGTGTCAGCCCCACACTGCTGCTGCAGGGTGGCTGTCCCCTCAGGCAGGAGAGGGGACATCACCCAAAGGCAGCCTAGTGTCAGGATCCGGGCTGTGACAGCCTTCAGGCTGGAGCCACCCTTACTCTTGCTGTGCTCCAAAGTTCCTCCATCTGATGGGAGGGTATCCCCATGTCTCTTCCCCTCCGGGGGCATGACCCTGGCCAGCAAGGTGCTCTGTGCCCCCCCCATCACTCCAGCTACCCAGGGAGCAGAGGAGCTGCTGGGGCTCTCCCAGCTGTGTCCCCGAGGAGCTGGCCCAGGTGACAAGTACCAGCAGGAGGAAGCTGTGACAGTAACTGGTCTCTCACTGCAGTGTCCAAGATCTGCACCCAGTGTGAGATGGAGCACAAGGCAGATGGCATGATGGAGCAGATGTGTTCCAGTGACTTTGGTGAGTGCTGGGGTCTTCTTCCCAGCTCCCCTGGACAAGGGTCTGCCTCCCCTAGGTCTGACAGCTGGGGTGGGAGTTAGCCAGAGGGCAGGGTTGCCCCATGGGAGAGCCCTGAGCCATTCCCTTGGACTCTTCATGCATGGGATGGGAGCACCACAGGAGAACACACTGGTAGGGGAGAGGCAGAACAGGACATTTGGGAGGGTCACTGGGAGCCTCTGCTGGACCCCTCCCCAACAACCCCTTTCCCCTCCCCACACAGTAACTTCCCCAGAGACCCAACCCAGGGATGGGCTGCACCCTGTCCTGCAGAGGTGCCTGGCCTAGACCCTCCCCAGCACCCCAGCAGTGCTCCCTTCCCCCAACCGTGCCCCATGGCTGCCCCACACAGTGGTGAAAATGCGCATCAAGGAGATGACGGAGGAGAACGGGGAGCGGCGGCTGGTGGCTGCCCAGAAGAAGAAGGTGCTGAAACTGGGCCCGCTGAAGCGCAAGGACACCAAGAAGATGGTGCTGCACATGAGGAACGCCAGTGCCTGCCCCTGCCCCCAGCTCGACAGCCTCAGTGGCAGCTTCCTGGTCATGGGCCGCAAGGTGGGGGGCCGCCTGCTCCTCCTGGCCATCTACCCCTGGCAGAAGCACAACAAGGAGATGAAGTTTGCAGTCAAGTTCATGTTCTCCTACCCGTGCCCGCTCTACCACCCCCTGCTCTATGGGGCTGGGCAGCACTAGGGCTTTGCCCATGCTGCCCTTTCCCAGAACTCCTGCACTGGCCCAGCATCCCACCCCTGGCCTCCCTGGCTGCACCCCAGGACCTCAGCTCTGCTCACCTCAGCCCCTTGGTTGTGCCCCAGAACTCAGCTCTGCATCTGCAGTAATCCCTGCTGTGTTTGTGAGAGCCCTGATCCACAGCCAGGACCCCTGCCTCCTCCTGAGAGCCCTGCTCTGCACCCCTGGGACCCCTGTTCTGCTCCAAGGGCCCCCATCCCTGGCCAGAAGCTTAGTCTGGACCCAGGACCCTTGTTCTGCAGCTTGTGAGCCCTGGTCTGCACCAGAGACCCTTATCTACTCCCAGGTTCCCTGCCCAGAAGCACAGAGACTCATGCTTTCATTTAGGATCCCTGCTTGGCCCTCCTGTCTACACCTGGGACCCCTACCCTGCACCCATGACCTTTACCCAGCTCACTCATGATATGCCACACACCCTCAGCACCCCCAATCCCTATTCCAGCCCACCAACACATCCTATGCCCTCCCCTGGAGCTCACATCCAGCCCTGGATTATGTCACCTTCACAGAGACCCAGCTCAGCCAGGTCCCTCTTGTCCCTCTTTTCCCACAGACTGACCCCCTCAAGACCAAGTGGCCAGAGCAGCACAAACCCTTCCTGGGCTCCCCCACTCCCCACACGGTGTGAGGGGGGCCCACTTCCAAGCACCCCAGACCAGCCCTACTGCATCCCTCACACACACCCCTGCTGTGACCCAGCCACGCACCCCTTGCCCCTCAACACCACAGTAAATTATTCCACCTCAGAGAAGTCTGTGTGCCACTCACTGCAGTTCACGGGTAAGAGCCCCTTGGGGCTCCCTCAGGGACCCCAGAAGAATGGGAGGGGGGTCTCAGTCCTGCCCACTGAGTGAGGCAGCCTGAGGGAGCAAGGTCACCTCAGGATCTGGCTCTTGCCCCACTCCAGGTGCTGTGCCCAGAGCCTGAACCTGGGCAGTCCAGCCAAGCCAAGGGATGTGGTTCCTAGTGCTCACAGGCATCACTGGAGACTCAGGCACCCCTGCCACTCCAGGGAGCCTGCAGGGGCAGTTGGATGAGTAGGGTGGGGGGACAGGGCCATCACTGCTGCTGGAGCCCCACAGTGGGGTTTGGCAGTGGTTTGCCAGGGAGGTTTCTTCCTTCATCACCCCAGAGGATAAATCCATGGTATGGGAGCTCACAGCATTTGTGAGAAGCCTGGCACTGAGCATCATAGGGGGCATATAGTGGATCAGGCAGCTTCCAAAACTCTGTCTTCCCCACCCCATATCATCTGAAAGTCATCTCTGCAGCTCCCTGCCAGCCCTGCTTGGCTGCCAGACTTCCCATGCCACAACCTCCAGCCTCCTCCAAAAAGATTCCTAGGGACACCTACCTGCACTAGCCAGCACCTTGTCAAAAGCCCAAGGACCAGGACAGCCCTCAGCCCAGCCCTCTGATAGCAGCAGGGGCTGTCCCTTAGCTCAGCCCGACTCCCCCAGCTGCCCCCAGTCCCAGCTGGCAAGGGGGCACCCTGAACAAGACGTGTTTATTCAGTGTGTACTTGTATCCACCCATCCCAAAGGGCGAGGGGGGCCCAAAGGTGGCCACCAGGATATTTACCCAGTGCTTGGCTGTCTGACACTGTGTCTTCTCTTCGGAGCTGGCCCGGCCTCAGGGAGCCTCCTGGGACAAAAAGGAAGTTGATCCTGCAGGATGTCTGCACCCACCCTCTCCTGGCTGACAAGAACACTGCACACCTGCCCTGCTCTGGGGTGTCCTCTTCTCCCTCTGCCCTCCTTGGGCATGGCCCTGGCCCCACTGGTCAGCCTCCAGAGCCCCAGATCTCCCGCTCTGGCCAGGGAGAGGTGCCTGTGCCCCTGCTCCACAGCCATCCAGGAACATGGGGCAGCCAGCCCCTGCCCCAGCCTCACACCAGGAGCAGGCACTCCTCCCTGGCCACTGGGCAAAAATGACATATTATTAGACGGTATGTTCAGAGTTTGACTGCTGAGCACACTTCCATAAGAATAAACACTGTCGATTACATTTTATTGCAAAACTTAAAAAGCATAAATAAAACCCCATCTCCCACAGCCTAAGTTTATCTGTAGCCCTTTGTATTCTGTGTCATTAGCATCTTCCCAGAGCGTGTTCACACATACACGGCCATAGTGCTCATTGCTCCCAGTGTTTTCTCCAGAAGTACAAGTAGCTCCTCTGCCTCCCACAGTCAGCTGTCTGAGCAAGCTGACCCCTCCCAGCCCAGCAATAACCCCACTGCAGACACCCTCACAAACACCCACAGCTCTTGGGGTGCTACACAGCCCCCCTCTCCAATGTTACACCCGCTCCACTGCCCTCACTAACTGCTCAGCCCTCTGCACACCAGTTCCCTGCACACCCAGCACAAGCCAGACACTCTCATCAGCAAATGCCAATCCCAGCTTTTCTCAATTTCCATCTGGAAAGGAGTTTATGAGCCCACAGCCAAGATAGGTATTTAGGTTGCTTACCCCATAGAAGTTCCCACACTGGTGGGACATAGAGCCTGTAGCAAGGTCTGGGCTCCAGCAACTTCTCAGACTGGTAGGTGTCACAGCCTGGTGGGCACTGGCCCCCCAGATTCCCTGGCTTGGGGGAAGCTGCAGCTGGCTGGCAGGGACCCAGGCCATGGCTGTTCCCAGCTGCACAGCAGCCAGGGTCACATTCCTGGGATAGCTGGGAGCTTTGCTGTTCACACAAGGAAAGGTCATCCTTGTGCACACAGGCAGCTGGTGGGACCACCGCCCGGGGAGGGCAGCGGAAGGAGCAGCCGTGGGAGGCAGAGGAAGCTCAGTAGCTCCTGTCAGAGCTGAGGTGCTCTCTGGCCCCAGCCCAGCAGGATCCAGCCCTGGCACAGCTGACAGGCAGCTGCACACAGCTCTGAGCAGGGGGCAAACAAGGCTACAGCAGGAGAGATGAGAATTCCAGTAAAATGTGGAGAGCTGGTGGCACAGGAACACCAGGAGGATAGCAGGGCCAAAGCCACAGAGGTGTCAGAGTGACCTGGGACTGGGACAACTTTCACTGGGATGACACAAGAGCCAGCTGAGGACAAGAGATTTATTGGTCATTCTCTATATGTAATTATATATTAATCTGTAGTAGAAAGCAGCAGTCAATAAGTGCAGAGCAGCACCAACTCCTGCCTTTTCTCACACTGGAGATCCAGCCACACAGCCCAACCCAAACTCCTTCTCTTTCCTCCTCTGGGCTACAGCCAAATTCAGGGGTAAAAGACTAAACCTGCAGGCAGTGAGGCTGAGGAGCACAGGAGTGACTAGCAGAGCCTCAGCTGAGCCAGGATGAAAAAACTAGTTAGTCTAGATCCCAAGGGATGCAGGAGGAGCTCTGACTTGATCCCAAAAATACAGTCACTTACAGCACAGCACTGGGGATGGTAGAGACAGAGCCCTGAGGATGTTCTGCCCCACCCAGGAGGTGAAGGCAGGACCACGAATAGGAAGGATGGCTCTTCCATCACTGAGCCAGGCCAAAGGGCCTGGGCAAGCATGTGGCAGGGCACAGCAAGTGCCAGAGAGCACCCAGGGCTTGGAGCAGCTGCAAGGATGGGGCACAGCCGTGGGCACTGCTCCAACACAGGGACCCAGCTGGTGCATGGCAAGGAGGGCTGGTCGGTCCAGCCTGGTGCTGGCAGGAGGAGCACAAGTGCAAGTATCCTCTGGCAGGGGAATGCCATGCTGGGATCCAAACAGTCCAGGCTCCCAGTGGCAAGGGTGCCTGCTCACTGTCCCAGGTGTCAGGCAGTGCAGGTCACAGGAGCTGGCTGGGCCTGTTTCATCACTTGATGAGCACCTGGTTGCAGAGAGCGCACACAAATACTGTCTCCTTCTGAGCCTCCGGGGCTGGAAAGGAAAGCAAGTGTCAGGGATGATCCCCCTTTTCCCACCATGGGCTAGAGACCACAGCCACAAAGCTGCTTTGAGAGCTGCAAATTCATCACTACTCTGTCCTGAGGCAGGCTGTGCTGGGCACATCCTGTCTACCCTCCCCACCAGGGCTGGAGCAAATGCCTGGGCAAACAGAACAGCTGGAAGCAGGAGCACCTCCCTCCACCTTTCAACTCACCCGTGGCTCCCATCACAGCCTTGGGGACTTTGAAGGAACAACACCTGGAACAGAAGCTGTTCCCACAGTTACTGCAGCTCCGCTGTGGAGAAAGATGGAGGTGAGTCCCAGACATATATCAGAGTAACCCACAAGTTTGGGAAGGGGCCAAAAGTCTGTACCTCCTCCTGAGAACTGCCCACAGACTGTGTGCTGAGCATCACACACAGGGCTCAGACAAGGCAACAGGTCATTCCCACTAGCAGACCCCTGCTCTGCTTCACCAGCAAGACCACAGGAAGTGGACTAAACCAGGGCACAGAGCAGGTACATTCTACAATAGCATGTGGGTTTGGCCTGAGGCAGTTTCCAAAGGAGTAAATGGACAAATGCTCCACAACACAAGGGACCCATGGTGTCATTAGGCATGCGACAACACCCAGCATTTAGCTGAGGTCATTTGGGCTGTGACCGAGGCCAGACACCTGAGCTGCTGGAGAAAGCTGGGGCAAGCCAGACATGAGCAACACCTCTGCCCCAGGTGCAGACAGCAAGCTGGGGCAGAAGTGGAAGACTCACCCTCTTCTTGAGCACAGAGAAGGTGGCACCACAGCCTGTGCAGTTCCCTGGAAGAAAGAGAGCAGAAGTCAGGCAGGGCTCTTCTGCCTGGGGCTGCAAGTGGCACAAGAATATCATAGCTGTTGTAAAGGCTCAGCTTTGAGGTGACATTGCTGCACCTTCCTGTCCTTGCCCCTCCCAGGAGTGCTGGGACCATTCTCCCCATGGAGTGGAAAAGGTCATTGGAGGTGTCAGCACAGACTAGCAGGTACCACACCACTCTCCCCAGCCCCAGTCCTATGGTCACCACTGGAAGCAGCACAGACCCCACACTAGTGAGCTCCCCCAAAGAAGCACCTGCTCCCAAACTCACCGAAGTTGTTGCTGGGGTAGCGCTTGCGCAGGCGCTCAGTCAGGCGTGACACCTTGCTGCGGATCACCTCGTTTTTGCTCATAAAACCATTGTCTGGGAGGCTGAGGTCAAAATCTGCTGAGCACTGAGAGCTCTCATCATCCTCCTGCAGAGAGCAGACCCAGCTGAGCAGAGAGGGGTGGCTGGGGGCACACTGGGGGCTGCAGGGCAGCCCACACCAGAGGCAGGCATCTGTGTGCTCCACCTGGCATTTCTACAAGCCACTGGCAAACCAGGCAAAGCTCCAGCTGTGAGGAGATGCCACACCCTGGCATGGCAGTACTCACCATGACCAGCAGCTGGTTCTCCTTTTCCCGCAGCATGGGACAGAGAGGAGAGTGAGTACACATGGAGCCAGAGGCACACAGCCCCACAGTCACTCTCTCTGAGCACCCAGTTTGCCCAACAAGGTCTTTGTCCTTTCCCACCTCAGCTGCCCTGCAGGCATTGCCCACCCCAACCAGCCTCAAACCTCAATAGCATCTTTGAACTCTTCATCAGGTTCTGCCTCCTCTGCTTCCTCCACACTGCCAGGGGTAAGGTCCTACAAGAAATTCACAAAGCTAGTCCTGCTGGTCCCATGCCTCTGTTCAAAGGTGGTCCCACATTTCTGAGCAGGTTCCAGGACAACAGATCTGGCCCCAGGCAGCCTCATAGATGACACAAGTGTCAGAAAGTGAGATGAGCCCCTGCCTTCTCAGACCACATCCTTACATGTGGCAAAAGGACTGAGCCAAACCCCCAAGGCAGAGAGCAGCACCCCAGTAACACAAGAGTGGCTCACAGGCTTCCAGCAAAGCTGGCAGCTGGAAGAAGTTTGTGTGTAGAGGGACACAGGCAGAGTTATACCCAAGGGCTGACTCTGCAGCTCCCACCCCACAACTGCCAGCCCTGCCCCTATCTCACCTCTGCACTGGTGGGGGTAGGGGTCCGATCTGGGGCAGCAGCTGGTGGCAGGGGTTCAGCAGGCTCTGGAGTGCTCTCGAGGGGTTTGGAGCCCACACACTGCTCGATGGAGGCCTTGAGCTCCATTATCACTGGTTAAGAGGGGAATACAGCAGGAGTAGAGTGGCATTTCCCTACTCCTAGCCAAATCACACAAAAGCCAGCTGCAAGATCTGATCTGCAGGGCTCAAGGTGACACATTGACACATATTAACTCAGGAGATGTCCTGAGCACTCCTCTGCTCACACATCAAAGTTAGGGCAGAAAGGAACACCCCAACCACCCGCCCCAGCTCAGGACAGGGAATGGCAGGGGCCAGTGTCACATCACAGATACAGCCAACACTCCTCCAGCACAAGCCACAGAGGAGGGCTCCTCTCCCTTCCAATGGCATGTTTTCAAGCCTTTGTCATATACTGCAACAGGCACTGATTGTCTTTGAAGTCCTGAAGAGTGAGGTCAGGGATCAAGAGGGGTGGAGAGGCCCACACACAGCTTGCACTGACAGACCCTGGTTCACCACACCACAGAGAAGAGAAGGAAACAGCACCTGGGCTGGGAAACACATCAGGAGAGGTTCTCATCTCCACCAGCTGAGCCCTGGGGACATACCACCCACCCTGGGCTGCTGAGCACCACCCCTAGGTAATCACAGGGGGGTTCAGGGTCTGTGGTGAAGCCTGACACAGGACAATGGGCTCATGTGAGAGAGAAGTCCAGGACAGGATCCCTGGCTTCAGAGGGCCCTTCCCCAACCCCTCTCACATAAGGCACTTCCAGCCAGGTCTCATACCTTGGTAGAACTGGGTGTTGCCCAGAAAGAGAGTGCTGTTGAGGATGGCCAGGACCCAGCAGAGGGGCAGCAGGTAGAGGACACAGACAGTACCCAGTAGCACCCCATAAAACCTGTGGAAAGCAGGATACTGTGGTCAAATCAGAGCAACTCACTTAACAGCATAAAAATCCTTCATCTGGTGTTCCACCTGGTCCCTCCAAGCACCAAACACATCAAGCACAGCACCACAGGCCTGACTGAGCCACTCTCCCCACCAAGCCCACCACAGGGTGCCTGACCCAGTACTACTTACTGGGAAGAGATGGTGGGGTTCTCCCAGTACAGAACACGGTACACTGCCTCACAGCTGCAGCACATCCCACTCAGAAATCCCTCCAGCTGGATCAGGCTGCAAATGACAGAGTCACAAAAAACCCCACAAAAACACACCGTCGTTCCCCACATTCACACGGGTTACAGTAGCCAAACTGGCATGAGCCCCCCAGAGCTTCCAAGAAGCCTTTCCGGCTGCAGAGGCCCCCATAGTCCCACGGCGGGCGAGGCCCCAGGGACTCACAAGCTCTTGACCTGGGCGATGGCCTCCTGCCGCGAGAGCTGCACCTTGCGCAGATCCTCCCTGCGGATGCTGTGGTACCTCCTGCGCACCAGCTCCGGCTCCGAGAGCCGAGCCCGGCACGTCTCCTGCAGGTAACCCAGCAGCGCCGGCACCGCGACCAGCAGGGCGAGTACCGAGTACCAGGCAGCTGGAAGAGGCGGGACAGCGTCAGCCCGGAAGGTCCAGGAAGGGGACCGGCCCTGACCGCCGACACGCACCTTGGCCGAGGGTGAGCAGGAGGAAGTTGAGGCCGAGGCAGACCAGGAGAGAGCACACAGGCCGCTGCCACCTGCCGAGAGGGCGGAAGGCAAGGGGCGTGAGACCCCGGGACGGTCTCTGCCTCGATCCCGGCCCAGCCCGCACCTACCGGAGGAGCGAGCGGACGCCCTCGGCGGCGTCCCGCAGCGGCTCCAGGTAGAGCTCCAGCCGCCGGTAGCTCCGCACCAGCTCCAGCAGGTCGAAGGCGGCTGCGGCGGCGGCCTTGGGCGGCGACGCTTCCGGAGGGGCCTCACCAGCGCCCGTCGCCCCTTCGGGGCCCCCTGCCGTCCCGTCCCGCTCCACCGCCTGCATGACGGGACCGAGAGCGGCAGCCGAGCGGCGCCGCCGCGCTCGGCCCGACGCCGCCGCGCGTTCCCGTGACGCGGCCGGAGGCGCCGGGAGCCCCGCGCGCGGCCAATGGGAGCGCCGGGCCGGGCGCGCCGCTGGGAGCCCCGCCCGGGGAACGGCCCGCTCGCGGCACCGCCCCTGGGCTCCGGGCCCGCCCCGCTCCGCCCGTGCTGCGTGCCGGCCTCCCTCCGAGCCGTGTGCCGGCCTCCCTCCGAGCTGCGTGCCCGGCCTCCCTCCGCCCTGCGTGCCCGGCCTCCCTCCGAGCTGCGGCCTGCTCGCCGCTCTGGGCGTGAGGCTCGAGGCGGAGTCTCCGTGGGTCCAGTCGGCCCACGACACAGAGGTCGGCCCTGGCACGAGGCTGCTCAGCGTCCCGGCCTCGTCCCGATGCAGTCCTGCTCTGGTGTAGGGCTCAGTCACAGTCTGGATCCGGTCCCAGTCCAGGGCTCAGTCCCAGTCTGGGTCTTGGCATGGCCCGCATCCAGCTGTGTCGGGCACAGTGGGTTTGCCCCCATGATGTTGCTGGGCCACTTCTCCCCGAGGAGAGACCAGAGAGCAGCCTCACACAGTCCCTGGAAGGGAGCAGCAGGTTTCCCACAGGCCCATGAGTGTGGCTGGTAGCTCATTCGCTGCCCCTCCGTGCCCTCAAAGCAGCCCAGCCTGGGGTGTGCTGGCACTGTCCTGCCCAGCAGCCCACAGCCCTGCTCACACTGCTCCGGGTACCATGGGCTGTCCTAAAAAGTGCTTGCCATAGAGCATGGATGCTGGCTCCTGGGGATGCTCTGAGGATCCTGGGCTTCGTCTGATGCCACAAGTTGTAACCTTGTTATAACCCTATGGTGGCTCTTGGACAATGAGGGCACAATGATGCTGCCAGCTGCCTGCAGCCTCTGATGAGCAGGGCGTGTGTCCCATGGGCAGAAGGCTGGGGACCCAGTGACACCCCAGCTGCAGGTCCCGGTCCAAGACTCAGCTCTGTCCCAAGAGTGCATCCCAGAGCTGCAGCCAGTCCTGGGAGAAGCTGGCAGCCCTCCATTGGCCCCTGACCCACCAAAGGCCAGTCAGTGTGTACATGTCTGCCCAGTAGTGCCCTGGCTCCAGGACAGAGGGCCCTTTCAGCATGGAGTGACGAGGCCCTTAGGAATGCAACTACATCCTGTCCTCAGTACATCCCATAGCCACAGAGCTCTGGAGACTTGGCCTCCCTCTGCTCTGTCTGGACCCCCACGTGAGCATCAGTCTGTGCCCTGTCTGGACAGGCAGTAGGGCCAGGGATAGCCCCTGTCCCCAAGGACAGAGGCTTAAGCCTCTCTAAGTAGGAACAGTGCCTCAGCATCAGGGAGCCTGCTTGTGACCCCAGAGCACCTCAGGACTTTGTGACCATGGCCAGAGGCTCCAAGCAGAGAGGGCCCAGGGTGCAGGGCTGCAGAGCTGGATGTGATCTCAGCTCAGACCTCATACCCAGCAGGTTCCAGCCCCAGCACAAAGCCGCAGACAACCCAGTGAGTGCCAACATTGCTTTATTTGTGGCACCTGAAAGGAGGCTGTAGGGGGATGGAGCTGATGTGACAGACAGGGCTGCAGAAAGCCAGGGGAAGGCACTTGTGGTGGCAGAAGCACCGAGGGCATTTTGGCACAAGGCCTGCACCAGAGTAAGGCAGAGGCAGGCGGTGTCAGGGACCAGCCTTGACACAGTGCACAGACAGCATGTCCTACCCAGGGAAGGGGTACATGGCCTGGGGCTTGGCAGGGCCCCTGAGCATAAGGGGTATCCACTGGGACAGCACATCATGATGGAAGTGGTGACCCAGTACCAATCCCAGACATATTCAAGCCCCCAGGGGAATCATGGCTGCTGCTCTCCACCTCAAAAAAGGCTCCAGGCAACCCCAGGCAACAGGCAGCTGTGGCCAGCTGCTGAGGGCACACATCTCACTGATCTGAGTCTACACAGAGACCGGAGCAGACCCTCCGTTGCACTGCAAGCAATAGAGAGGACCTGCCTCCAGGCAAGGTGAGGAGGTCTTGTGGCAGTGCAGTCCCAGTGTAGTGCTGCTGCTCTAAAAATTCTGTCTGGCCACCCATTTCTCTAGTCAGCCCTACACGGCCTCATCAGGGCTTGGGACCTGGTGGGTTGTGGAGGCTAATCCGGAGCTGGGCTGGCTCCAGTGCCAGTGTCCTCTTCTGTTCTCCAAGATGGGTTGTGCTCCCACAATGCCTGGCTGCAGCTCCCCTATGGACAGTGCCAGCACAGCCTAGCACTGCCATGCTGCAAGGTTCACCCTTCCCCTCCACCTCACCACAGTCTCCAGGCACTGCCCAGTCCCAGAGAGTCCAGAGATGAAAATTTTCCAGGATGATAAACCAAGTGCAGCAGAGACAGGGAGGACTGCAGGATGGTCTCCATCAGTGAGGCTGTTTCCATCCCTTTAGGAGTAGCCTGGCCACAGAGCTGGTTCAGTGGCTCTGGGTGGCTAGGAGCCACAAAACTCTCTGCAGGGATGGCAGGAGGAGAGAACAACCCCATGATTGGCTCCCCTCAACCCCTGGGGCACCTGGCCCCATCCCAGGACTATACAAATTCTAGCACTGGAGGAATTTAGCCCAGGGTTTATGGTTCCACTTGTCCTTCCCCTCCCTCCACAGCAACAGAGGCCTTGCTGCCCTGCTCAGTCTCCAAACTGGACTGGGGTGATGCTGCTCTGGCCATGCAGTATCTGGGTGTCTCCACACCCTCTGAGTGAAGGGCAGGGAGGCACTGAGCCCTTTGCAGCTCCAATAAGATGAAAGATGTTTTCAGGCCAGGCAGAAGGAAGGGCCCGGCTGGGGAAGCCAAGTTCAGGGCCTCCCCTAGGGAACTGTGGAGGCGCCATGCAGCTGGAATGTCAAGACAGGGCTGCCAACAGGTCAGGGGAGTTTATGCCCATCCAACTCCACTAGGCATTGCTGCCCCCAGCTCAGCTCCCCTGGGCCAGTCCCCCTCCACCCCAGGGAAAACTTGGCACCCACCTGAGCATGCAGCGTCTGCAAGACCAGGGGCAGGGGATTTTGGCTTGAGTTCTAGGAGGGGCTCACAAAGATTGGTATGCCTCTTGGGGGCTCTCCATTTGGGTCCTTCCACTTGCAGTAGCCTACATCTGTCCAAGGGTGGGAAAAGGGCCTGTGCAGTGGCTGGGTGTCCATGCTGTCTCAGTGCGCTGCAGGGGAAGCCGTGCTCGGCGAAGGCCTCTGTCTGTCCATCCGTCTGTGCAGGATTCTCTGGAGGAATTGCAGTGCAGTCAGCCAGGAGGGGATGGGGTGGCAGGGTCATTTCATCCCAAAGACAGGCCGTGTTCTGTCTGCGGCTGAGAAGGGGAGCCAAGTGGCACGGGATCTCAGATGATGTCTCGCTGGTCCTGGCAACGCCGTGATAGGCAATAGAGCCCGGAGAAGAGGTACAGGCAGGCAGTGATGCCCCCACAGATGGAGGCGCTCAGGTAGGCACTGTAAAGGCAGTGCTGGCTGTAGCCCGGCAGGTTGCAAAAGCTTCTCTGCTTGGCCTTATGACCCATGATGCCAGTGGCAGCTGCGTAGAGACCCATACCCAGTGCCAGGTCGTGCACCAGGTTGGTGAGGAGCCAGCGGGAGCCCAGCCAGGGCACCAGCTCCCAGCGCCCCAGCAGGCTCAGCCCGAAGAGTGCCAGGGTGAGAAGCCAGACCAGGACGGCGGCAAACAGAGCGAAGTGGGCCGCCCCCTCGTACTTATGAGCCGCTACCGTCACCCAGAAGGCAGCGCCCAGAGCCAGCTGCCCCAAGCGTAGCAGGCCCAGCGGGCTCCGCAGGTAGGCGCGATGGAGGCTGAGGGAGCCGCGAGCAGGCGGCCCCGGGGGCGGCGGCACTGTCGGGGGAGCCGTGCGGGCCATGGCGCGGCCCTGCCTGCTCCGGCGCGGCTCGGGCGGGACTCAGGGCCCCGGCAGCGACTTCCTCCCTGACTGTTGCCAAACATCTGGCACTTAGCGGTCTTCCCCGAGCGGGGCCTCTCTCCTCCCCGCCCCGCCTCCGCGCCCCGCCGCACCTCCCTCTAGCCCATCGGACATCCGAGGGCCGCCGCGGATGCGCCGTCGGGCAGGGATCGCCGCGCCCCTCCCATCCTCCTGCCGCCGGGGGGGACCACAACGCGGGGCGTGGCGGGAGGACGTGGGAGACGGCGACCGATGCGGGTGGCGGGGCCCAGGGACAGCGCACCGGGACCCCGTGCGGCGGCCTGCGGGGGGGCGCGCGCCGGGGTTCCCCTTACGTCATTCGGGATTCCCCTCGGAGTGCCGCGCGACCTGGCCCCGCCCGGGGGCGAGGCCTCGCACCCCGCCCGTGACGTCATCTACGCCACGTGGCCTCCTCAGCGCGGCGGGGCAGCCGCGCCCCTCGGCGCCGAATGGCCCTGGCAGCGGGAGGCGGGCGGGGATTGGCGAGGGGCCGGGGGCGGGGCGGCACCGAGCGAGGGAATGAATGGGGCGCGCGGCTGTGGCGGGACCCCGGTGCTGTGGCGCGAAGCTGGTCCGGGAACGCAGCGGGCTCCAGGCGGAGCCGCCACCACCAGGTCTGTGCGAGGGGCCAGTGGGCGCGGGGCGGTGTCGGAGCGAAAGTGGGTCACGGCGGGGCCCAGCGCCCCGGGCAGGGCGGGACCGGACTTGCGTGCCCCGGCCCGAGCCGGGGCGTCTCCCGCGTTCCCGGGCGGCCCCGCCTGCTCGGCTGGCCCCCTGCCCGGCGTCCCGGACCGCCCTTCCCCCGACGCCCCCCCTTCCTCACTGGGCATCCGCGCCGGATCCCGGGGGAGGCGGACCGGACCGGGTGGGGAGACCGGAGCCTGACGCCGACTGTTCGGTGCCCGCAGCGGCCAGGGCCATGGGCACTCCGGCCTCGGTGGTGAGCGACTCTCCGGCACGGGCGGCGCCCGCAGCCCGCGCCCGTAAGCGGGCCTCGGCCAACATCTTCCAGGGCGTGGGGCTGCGAGAGCTGCGGAGCCTGTTCCGGAGCGGCGGGGCCGAGCGGCCCGCGGAGCGAGCCCGCCTCGTCTGGCGGTACGCTGGCCAGCGGCGCATGGCGCGGGCCCTGCGGCGGCTTCGGCGACGGCGAACAGCCCAGCCCGGCGGTGGGATGGCAGCGCTACGGCGCTTCAAACAACTTCGGTAGGTGCTGCCCGCGGCGGGGCAACCGGGGGAAGCGCGGCCGGGCCACGCCGCTAACACACACCTCTTGCCCGTAGGATCGCAGAGAAGCTGGAGGGTGACTGCGGCGCCGACACGGGCTCAGGGTCCATGTAGTAGCGCTGAGCAGCTGAGCCGTCGAGAGCAGCTCTCAAAGGACCCCTAAGTGTACTGGGCAGGGTGCAATGAATGCTTAATAAAGGGTGGACAGTGGTGGCTTGGGTGAGGCTCTGTTTGCGTCCTGCCCATCCCTAAGTGGCAGAACTGTTGTCCAGGCTGGTGTATGGCACCTAGTGAAAGGGGAACAGCCTCACACCACGGGTCAGGTGGGAATAGACCTGTGGGTCATCTGTTCCAATCTCCGTGCTTAAGCAGGGTCATCCTAGAGCAGATGTCACAGGATTGCATCCAGATGGTTCTTGAATAGCTCTTGGGAGGGAGACTCCATAGCCTCTGGGCAATCGTTTCCAGTGCACAGTCACACATTAACATCCCTGGCACAGTCACAGGGACAACTGAGGAACAAGCTACATGGTGCCCTTCATGAGAAGGAATGCTTGGAAGAGATAACAGAGATGCTCCAGGAAAAGATTTCTCTGCTGGAAGACCAGCTGGCCAAGCTGGAGGAGTGTAGCACTCAGGAGAATGGAGAAGTCATGGGGGATATTCTAAAGCTGGAGGAGCTGATGCAGGAGGTATCCAGCCTCACTGCCAAAAGAGCAAAGCTCGAGGCCATGGTCCTGTGGCTGAAGGAGGAAAAGCAACTGCAGGAAGCAGTCCTGAAGTCTCAATGTGGCCACTCCGAGAAGTGGCAGCTGGACAGCCTCAATTCCAGCTTCCAGAGCTTCCTCTCCAAGACCCATTGAACCCAGGAGAGACTGGAGCAGGACCTGCAGACACAGGATGCCAAGGGACAGCCTGGACAGCTGGTTGTCCTCAATGCTCAGCATGAGCAGACAGGAAAGGGAGTCTGTCCTGCAGCAGCTCCAGCAGTTGCAGGAGACTAGTGTGTCCCTGTGCAGGTACATATGGATACCAGCCATGGGCCAAGGAGCCCCAGCCTGCTCTAGGATGCTGCAGAGGCACAGATGTAGCCAGCTGAATGGCAGCTCTGTTATTCAGACGGTTGCATGGTTTAAATACATTACATACATTTCTACAGTGCATTAGAACAATACATTTTGGGTCAGTCAAATGCAGCTGGGCCTGGCTGGGGAGTTAGGATCTCCACTGCTGCCCCCTCTGTGCTTACACAGCTAGTGCTGAGCCCCATCCCCACTGCAGGAGACAAAGCAGCTGCTCTGCCTTCCCGGGTTCACCTGCCTTCATCCTGCTCACTCTCCAAAGACAGGGTAACAGGACAGAAAGACCCAACACTGACTTTCCCCAGCAGCCTGAGAAGTCACAGCTCAAGGCAAGCAGGTGCAGGCAGCAGCCCTGGTGCTGTTTTATACAGCAGCTGCTGGTGAGAGAGGGGCTCACTGCCTCCCCCACCCACAGCAGGCCTGTGAGATTGTCGGCTCCAGGGCAGCCAGGAGTCCATGCTGGTCCCCCAGTGCTCCCACCCACGTGGCAGAAGAGGCCCTCCAGCCCTTCCCTGGCAGCCCTTGCCCTTCAGAGGGTTCCTAGGCACAGACAAGGCTGGCACCATGCTGGCTGCACAGCAGCCAGGGAGCTTGCTGGGAGAGGGGAAAAAGTCAAGCGAGAGCAGCCATGGAGACCAGGCAGGAGAAATGGACTGGGGCAGAAGGGGAGAGCTCGCAAGGGAGAGCTCTGCAAAGCCGCCTGCTCTTCACAGGGACAAGCCAGCACCTTTTCCCCCTTAGTGTCTAACTGCACCCAAGCCAGTCTCATGTGTAGTCCCTCTTATGTCCCCTCCTCGAGCCTCTAGCCAGAGAACAGCCGTTCATTATGGTCCCCGCTACACCAGTGGGCAGCAGGAACTCCCCCTGAGGAAAGCAGCGTGCACGGGGTTGGGGCACCGGAGGGACAGTGGAAGAGTACAGCACACCCTCAGGGAAACGGAGGGGGTATCACCTGCTAAAGGCCTTCCCAGCCAAGCAGCTGGCATGGTGGGGAAAAAAAAGGGCCAGTGGCTGGTGTAAAGGGCTGGACGGATCCTGGCTTAGGTAACCTGTTCATCCCAGCGCCAAGCAGGGGTGCTCAGAACCACATGCAGGCCCAGGAACAGAGGCAGGGGCAGGGTCCCGGCCATGCCACAGTTCCTGGCAGATTCACACACCTCCCTCTGGCAGGGCACCAAGCTCCAATGGAGCTAGGGAGGGACCATGCCCAATCTGCCTGGCTCCTCCAGTTCAGCTGCAGGTTCCTCCAGCCGCATCTGCTCGCTCTACCCTGAAGGTCGAGTCCCAGCCACAGGAACCAGCAGTGGCCCAACTCTTCTTGCAGTGCTAGTCCAAGGTGGCCAAGCCCTGCCCAGGGCTCTCACAGCTACCACCATGAGAAGAAAGGCTTCCGGCTCTGGAAGCTCTGTGTGTAGGACTCACTGGCAGAGCGCTGGTGGGAACGCGCTGTTTCAACAATCACAGGTGGCATCTGAACCAGGTGCAGTGGACTCTTCCCATCTTTCAACGCCTGAGTCAGGTTCAGGATCTGTATGGCACAACAAAGCAATGCCTGAGTTGCCCTGCCAGAGCAGCAGAGAGTACTCCAGCACTCTTCCTGCCACAAAGGCAGGACAAGGCTTCCTACCTCACCCATCTGTTTTCCCTATGCACAGCTTACCTGGCCTCTCATGACAGCAATCTGCTTGTGAAACTGTCCCCTGTCAAAGCCAGGGTCTTTCTGCAAGAGGGAGAGCGAAGAACACAATGTGATCCACCCACTGTTTCATGATGTGAACAAGATGCTTATTCCCCAAATAAGCTCCTCCCCCTTGAGTTTCTTTCTCCCACAATGAATTTTCAGCTCTTGGCAGAAGGATAACCCTGCTGTGCCTCAGCCCAGAAACACTGTCAGGAGTTTGACCACCTTTCTGTCCCTGCAACCTTGACAGGGAGATCCCCAACACCACTTCTGTTTTTCCTCCTTCATCTTCACCCAATCCTCCATCTTTACCCACTCCTCCAGCTCACCTTGAAGAGCTCATACAGATCTTCCTCCAGGTCCTTGACAAAGTTGGGGTCTGAGATCTTGGGAAGAATCAGGTCCTTGATCTCCTGTGAAAAGGGGATTTTGGCCTGGGGCAGCCATGCCCAGTAGAACGGATCTGTGGAAGGAAGCAGGAGGCATTAGAATTGGGAAAAGCAACGCATGGTGCCACATGCCCCTGGGTGCTAGATTCCCTGCATCTGGAACACAAGATCTAGCATCTGCCTTCTACAGTCTCTGCTGAGGGGCTGCCCATGAATCCAGAAGCTCCAGAGGCACAACCCCTAGCCCTCTTCTCTATAGTCCTTGAGGAGGATGCCCAGGCATGGAGTTGTATGGCTTGCCATGGTGCCTTGGCATAGCCTGAGGGACTCACATGCTCTCCAGGAGTCCGGGTGTTTCAAGGGAAAGGCCAAACCATTGTCTATAGCAGCCAGCTTGATGATGGGCTCCTTCACCACCACCCAGTCGGTGTCCTGGAAGGAAGTGAAGCATGTCACAAGGAGGTCCTCCCAGCAGGAACAGTCCTTCTCCTACTCCCTACAGATCCACTGTCAGGATCTCTGTCCTGGCTACCACAAAGGCACAGCAGCCTCTTGCCCGTAGCACAGCTCTTTAACCACAGGGAAACAGTCTGCTTTAGGTGGGAAGGGGGACAAAGCTGTTTCTCCTCCAGGCCTCACTCCAAGGTCCAGTAAGTCCAGGTCCATTAGTTTTCCCCAGCATTTCCCCCACAGAGTTCAGGTGCATCCTCACAAAGTCCCACTAGGCCATAACCACCAATGCAAATGGAAACAAAAAGCCCAGGAGACAAGATCAGGCCTTTTCTGACTTGGAAACCCAAGCCAGATGGGAAATTCCTGTCCTGCCTGCCAAGTGGGCAACTTCCAGGAGCAGACTCCCCATGTTGCCCCTGCCCAGGAGCAGCCACTCACCCGCGTGCCCGTGCTGTCCAGGGGACAGTCATATTTGATGAGCCAGTTGTCATTGCCCCGATCTGCAGGGAGATAAAACCAGCTGCGTCAACACCAGGGCTGCACCACGCTGGGCAGAAGACCATTCTTCCTCTCACCCAGAAGTGAGACAGACACATCTTATGCACAAACTCCCAGAGCCCTTAAACTTGCTGCAGGCATGGGAAGCCAAGTCAAGTCCCTCACAGACAGCCCTAGAGGTCCACATATCACCAGCTCCCAAGAGAAAGGTCAATTTGCAAGCCCAGAGTGCAACCTCAATCCCTTCCAGTCTGGCAGAAACTCAGGAACACGGTGTGAAATGGGATACAGGGGCACAGTTGGGTGCTGGATTTCTGGATGTTCCTGGATCCTCAGGTAGTGAGCAGTCCAGCAGCTGCATTCTGCCTAGAGGCAGATGTCACCTTGGCAGCAGCTGAGGGGATGAGTTCCGGGTGCAGGGAAAAGCCACCAAGACCCTATCTTCCTCCCCTCCCTCCAGCATGGTAGGACACAAAGGAGCAGGCAGCATCCAATGCCAGGCAGGTGGCCCTACCTGTGTTCCTGATGATGTAATCCAGCACCACCAGCCGCTCAAACTGCAGCAGCAGCTGCCGATTAGTGTTCTCTGGGAGCGGCTCAGCTTCAAACCGCCGCAGCCAGTAGTCTGCATCCTTGTAGCCTTCCACAAAAAGCTGGAAGGAGCCCACCTGAAGCAAGGACAGACTGCATTACAGAAGTCCGCAAGAGGCCAGGGAGGTGCCAACAGGCAGGCATGGAGGCTTGCAGCCCTACCTTGGGTGGCAGACCAATGCGGTTGAAGCGCTGGCCAACTTTGGGCACTTTCTCCAGGGCCAGCCTCTTTCCTCGGGATTTCACCCTGTCAATGGCACTGTAGTTAAAGGTCTCACTGGCCAGATACACCACCTGGAGGGATATGAGTACAGTCAGCAGGGGCCTCTGGCAAGTCACAGAACTGCCCAATAAAACCAAGACACAGCATTTCCCACAGCTCTGCCCAGCACAAAGATCCTCACGGTTTGAGCAGGAACAGTCCTAGTCTAGAGCTCAGTCTCCTAGGTCAGTAGTGCAACAAGATAAGGTGCAAGCAGGACTGTGTGGAAGCACACAAAAGCCTCCCCAGAACAAGACTCCAGCAGCTGTCCCTCACCTTTGTGCGGGGAACAATGTTGAGTTCCAGTTTCTGGTCCACCAGGCTGGCACCCGCCTCTGACAGGTAGCCCTGGTTCAGGACAAGGCAGTCTCTCCCAAAGCAGCATGGGCAGCACAGCTTCTGCAGCCACTTGGTCCACTTGGGGTTCAGATGCCCATATGGCTCCTCATTCTTGGGCTTAAAGACACCAATGATTTTCTGTGCATGGGAGAGAAGAGAGCTGAGTCCAGGAAGTTGGCAGAGCTGGGACACCTTCCCCAACCCACAGAGGGGACACTTAGGAACAGGTCCAGAACTGCCCTTCATTAGGATAACAACCAGCCTCCCAGGACCAGGCAAAACCCCTCAGCTCCTGGGAGGGAGGTGGGCAGAGCTAGGAAGAACCCCTCTCCATCCAGTACCCCATCCCACAAGAGCAGGGTGCTGCACAGAGACCTTTATACCCAACATGTGTCCCAAAAAACACCAGTGATGATGCAGTCTCCTGGTAAACACATCAGTCTCATTCCAGCGACCTTTGGATGGCTGGGGAGAGCTACTGCTCATCATTGATCATTATGTCCACACAGGCTCAAAATTCCATTGAACAAAGGTGATCCCAAACTGAACAGAGGAAAACAGCCAAGCACCTGCAGGACACCTGAGGAGCCAGGGCCCTATGCTGGGAGGTCCAGCAGAAGGGCTAGATCTCTGGGTACACTGTGGATGAGACGGCAGCTCCAAACTGGCCACCAGCTGGTAGCAGCAGCAGTCCCAGCCCTTCAATCCAGCCTTGCATACACCAACCCAACAGTGGGGACAGCAGCATAGGTACCCCAGTGCCGCAGAGGGCACAGAAGCCTTGTGCAGGGCACTGCACGACCACTGAGCCAGCACTGCCATGGCACACAGATGAGAGAAGAGCTGGGAGCATGGCCACCTGTCCCCACAAGTCAGCCATCCCCAGGGGGCTGGCAGACCCTGCTCTGGGGTGACTCAGCAGCACATGCAACCAGGCCTTTTCTTCCTGGCTACTGCTAGCCCTGGCCCCAGTGGGCATCACCTCCCCAAGCTGAGCTCCTGCCAGAATGTGGAAGTAGAATATGAGTCCCAGTGCTTCAGCAGGGAACTTCAATTCAATCTCAGTCTGTCAGGGGCCAAAAGCCAGGCCAGAGCAAGCAGAACCAATGTTTTGTCCACCAGGAAGACAGAAAGAAAAGGTTTGAGGAAACAGGATCACTTGAGCCGTGTCCAAATCACATGGTGGAGCCACTTCCCCTCGGCAGGCAGGAAGGTAATCCCACCCCCATCAGCCCCACACGGCTGTCACACGACTGTAAACCCATCTTTGGCTATAACCCTGCAAAGAGGCCTGTCAGGAGCTCCGGCAGCACCAAGCCCTGTGCTCCGTGGAACCAGTCCAGCAGAGCAAGGCCCAGCCAGGCAGGGACAGCATGGAAGCAGAAACCAGAGGCCTGGTAGCACAGCATCACCTTCCAGACCTGTGCTGAGAGCAGCACTGACAGGGAAAACAGGTCTGCCTGGTGCCAGCAGCAAGGCAGAGAGAGCCTGGCCGGCACAGAGGAGCAGCCAGCAGTGGGGTGATCATAACCACCAGGGCTGGGCAGCACAGCCCAACTGGAACAGCTCAGGCCCAGGTAGCCTCAGGGGAAAAAAATCAAAGTGAAAAATTCCCCCCCCCACCCCAAAATCTTCCTCCTGCTGCCCACAATATCTATGTGCTGCACTCCTGTGACAACAGTGGGATGTTTCTGGTAACTCTGGGCAGCAACCAGTCACATACCATGTTTGCCAACAGCAGGATAATCTGAGGGACCTGCCAGCTGACAATGCCAGCCATATGCAGACTTTGGGTCCTCATGCTCATGCTCCAGCAGCTGTCCTTGAGCTTGGGTCTCCTACAGCCAGGCAGCCTCCAACCTGCAATCCCCAGGCAGCTCATCTGGCTGCCCACTCCAGGTCTCATATTGGGCAATAGGCAGGACCAGGCTGTGGCACAAGTGTGTATTTCCCCACACGCCATCAGCTGAGCTGGGAACTGCCTGGCACAGCTTCCAGGAGCCAGCTTTCACCCAGAGAGGGAAAACTAGGACA
Source organism: Parus major (assembly GCF_001522545.3). Classification (NCBI taxonomy): domain Eukaryota; kingdom Metazoa; phylum Chordata; class Aves; order Passeriformes; family Paridae; genus Parus; species Parus major. The sequence continues at coordinate 20,461,224 of NC_031775.1, forward strand.
CACCAAAGACCACAGAGCTCACTCCACTCCTGCTTCCCTGGAAGCATCCCAACACACACGTGGCAAGGGAGTCACAGGAAACAGCAACAGCTCAAGTAATTGTGCAAGGAGGAGCAGGTCACAAGACAAGCCAGACTGTGCTGCACACTCATCCTATCAGAGGCACAAAGACAGCTGCCACACAGCTGACTAGGTCTATAGGGGACCAGCTACAAGGATTTTGTCTCCATTACACCAACCACACAGCTACAGAGAAGACATCTCACTCAGTGCAAAAAAACAGGCCAAAACCAGCCCAGCCCATAGAGTCACAGCCCTGGGGCTGGAGACACTGTGTTCAGATGCTGATGCACGGGCCTGCGGGAGGGGGTGACCCTTCCTCTTTGGGCACAAAGCCCAGAAGAGGTTGAATCAGCACTTGGACACTGCTGCCCCGCACTCTCGCTGCTGGTGCCACTGTACTTCTCCCCGGGGAGGCTCAGAGCCGCTCCAGCCGCTCCTACCAGCCCTCCGCGCCCGGTCACTCCCGGCCAGCGCCGCTCATCCCACAGGCCTCCGGAGCTACGGGGGTGGCTCCACGCCTGGGTCGGCCACGCGGGGCTAGGCTCAGCTCACCCCCTGCGGGTCCTTCACGAAGTAGCTGCCGCTGGAGCCCTGCGAGATGCGCTCGGGGAAGATGCCGCGCTCGCTAGCCAGCTCAGCCCGCCGCACCACGTCGGCAAACTCGGGATCTTCGGGGAAGTCGTTGCGTTCCCGCTGCGCGGCCGCCGCCGCTGCCGCTGCTGCCGCCGCCGCCGCCTGGGCCTGCGCCTGGGCCTGCGCCGCTGCCGGGCCCCGCGCCCCGCGCTCCAGCAGCGGCTGCCGCTCGCGGTCGCGGCCACCAGGGGAGCCGGGAGGGGAGGGCGGCGGGGGCGCGGCGGGCGGGAGGGCGCGCACGGCACCCCCCGGCAGCCCGTAGTCGGGGCCCTGCGCCCTCTCCGGAGACACCAGCGGGCTCGTCTCGTCCATCGCGCCGCCCGCCCGGCCCCGCCGTGCCACTGCTGCCGCTTCCGCTTCCGTTCGCGTCACGGCACCCCAGGGGCTGCTCCGCCCCCCGCCACACCCCAGGGGCTGCTCCGCCCCCCGTCGCGCCACGCCCAGCCGCGGCCGGAACAGCGTGGGCAGTAGCGGCCATGATACCGCTGAGTCTAGTTCGGAATCTCTCGCGCCTCGCAGCGTTCGTTCGGGGAGGCCGGGGTGTGTTCGCCCCATGCACACACCCGCCGTGGCGGCTGGCGGCAGTACCCCACACAAAGATGGACGCTGTGGAGCGGCCGTGCCCATTGCTGCCCTTTGCAAAGATGGCGGCAGGGCGAGGGCCCTGCCCCTCCGCAGCCACGCCCGCGGCGGCGAGCGCCTTGCCCCACACAGAGATGGCGGCCGGCGAGGGCGTGTTGCGCAGCCGGCCAATGAACAGTCGCGTTGCTAGCGGTTGCCGTGGAAACAGCCAACGGCGAGTGGGGATGGACGCTGGCGCCGTGGCACCGCCCGGCGGGGCGGGGTACTGGCAGGGGCGGTGGCGGCCACCGCCCCTCGGCGGGACTTGGTGGGGAGCGGTGTAGGCGGACAGCGCGGAGCCAGGTGAGCGCGGGTCGCGCGTCCCTGCGCCTCCCGCCCCGCCCGCCCCGCCTGTCCCGCTCCTGGGCACGCACCGGGCCCGTGAACATCGCCACGCGTGTCCCGGTGGTGGGGCGTGCTTGTTTCAGCCGTGGGTGCATGAACACACCGGGGTGTGGGTGCATCAGCCGTGGGTGCATGGACACGGCGGGGTGTGTGTGCACGGACACATCGGGATGTGGGTGCATGACAGAGACACGACGGGATATGGGTACATCGGGGTGTGGGTGCATCACCCGCGGGCGCGGTCACGCCCCCGGACACACTGCCCAGGTGGGGTGTACGCGTATCTCCCATGGGTGCGTGGCACGGGCAGGATGTCCGTGCCTTTGCCCAGGGATGTGTGGTTCAATGCGGTCATGCTCCCCTCGGCCACTGTGCGACTCGGGCTGTGCTGGGCGCGCTGCCCCTGCTTGCGGCGGGCGCGGTACGTGCGGGCTCGGGGTGGTGGCAGCGGGCACTGGGCAGGCTGGAGTGCTCGTGGAGTGCCGTCCTTCGGGTTAAGTGTCACAGGCCGTGCTGGCCGAGTTCACGGTCCGCGGTAGCACCGTCTCCTCCGCCTGGCATGGCCGGGCAGGCTGCAGGGTGGGAGCCGGCGATGCGCTCCCGGTCCCTCCCATCAGTAGAGAGCACTGTTCAGTCGCTGTTCGCCTTGGCTGGGGCCATTTCTCTGGACACAAAGCCCGGGGAAGCTCCGTTGTGCTCCTGAGAGCCGCGTCCTGCTGGTTCGTGTGGTTCAGAAGCCACCTCTGGGGTGATGCGCAGCCGGCCGTAAGCAGACAGACCCTGCTTAGATGCTGGGAGCCCCTTCCCGTCGCTGGCACTGCCTGAGCTGCACCGGCAGCTGCTGGAAAGGCAGCGCCCAGCCCACCTGCGGGGCTGTTTCCATTCTGGTGCCTTCCCTGTGTGCTGGGGAGAGCTGTGCTACGTGGCAGGGCTCAGTGAGGTGTGTAGGGCTTCTGGAGCTGCTTGCTGTTGGCAGTCAAGTTTGCAAACCCTCAGTAGCCGAGCAAAGCCCTCAAGCCTCAGGATACTATCTCTGCTGTCCCTCTTAGGAGGAGTGTTCTCTCATCCCTGGGGGTGAGCTGGGTCTGCCCATTCTTGACGCTGAATCTGGAAACCCCACAAGCTCTCTGTTCCCTCTCCTGAAGAACTGCCACTGAACACAATCTAGCAAGCATCTCCTCTCCAAAACACTTACTTCTGCCTGGGACTGCCCCAGCAAAGCTGAGAGTGGCCCCTGGCCTGAGCCTGCACGGAGCAAGACCTCTGGGGGTCTGCTGGGGTGCCATGACAACGGCAGCCAGTTCCTGTCACTGTCCTCTTCCTGCCACTCACTCACATTTCACAGGGCTGTGACCCCCATGGGCTCACATCTCCCTGAGCCCTGCAGTGGGGCGGGCAGCAACCCGAACCAGGCGGCTGGGGTTTCAGAGTCTGGGCAGGACAGCTGTGCTCCTGGGGTCACCTCCTCATCTGTGCTGTGCCCTAGCAGAGCTGTCCCCAAGACACACAGACTCAGCTCTGCAAGCTGAGAGGATGCAAGGGCTCTGGGCAAGCCGAGCTGCTCTCCCTGCCCAGCAGCTCTCTGTGCCTCTCCCTGCCAGCTCTTGTCCTGCTGTGCCAGAGGCTGTTGCCATGACCCTCACCAAAGGCTCCTTCACCTACTCCAGTGGGGAGGAGTACCGCGGCGAGTGGAAAGAAGGTGAGATGTGGCCTGAGGGAACGGTGCCACCTGTGCTGGGGCACAAGCAAACCCCATATCTCTGCCCCAGCTCCACACTGGGACAGGTCTCATCTCTGTCCAGTGCTGCCCATTTCTGCTCTCACCTAGGTCGCAGGCACGGCATCGGACAGCTGACATTTGCTGATGGCACTGCTTACGTGGGGCACTTTGAGAACGGGCTCTTCCACGGCTGCGGCGTGCTCACCTTCTCTGATGGCTCCAGGTGGGCACTCCTGCCTACACCTCCCTGGGCATTCCCACTTGCCGTGGGGAGCTGCCACCTCAGGAGATCCTCCCACACAGGTATGAGGGGGAGTTTGTGCAGGGCAAGTTCAATGGCGTTGGAGTCTTCACCCGCTGTGACAACATGACCTTTGAGGGCGAGTTCAAAGGCGGGCGCGTGTACGGCTTCGGTGAGTGTTGGCATCTGCACGGCCCCTTCCAGCATCTCCCGCTTTGTCCTTCCTTTCCTGGCCCCATCCCCAGTGGGTGCGGCTCCCTTCCTCTTCAGTCCCAGCCCTTCCCTCCCCTCCCCAGGTCTCCTGACCTTCCCTGATGGCTCCCACGGTGTGCCCCGCAACGAAGGCTTCTTTGAGAACAACAAGCTGCTGCGGCGGGAGAAGTGCACGGCCATCATCCAGAGGGCCCAGGGTGCTTCCAAGTCTGCCCACAGCCTGACAGTGTGATGGTGCCCCACATCCCCTCCCACCAGAGCAGGGACCCCCCCTACTTGGGCACTGGCTGGCCCTGCTGGTCCTGGAGAAGGGATGTGGCACTGCTGGGTGCCTCCTTGCCCTTCGACCCCTCCAAGCCTCCTCCTGCCGAACCCCTGCCGCTGGAGGGGGTGGGGCCCTTCACTCTCCACCCAAGTGCCCTGGGGCAGCCGAGGTGCCTTCTCTTTCTGGCTGTAGCCCTGGCACCTGCTGGAGCAGCAGAAGGACAGGGTGACAGGGGCTTGGCCCCTCTTTCCCCCAGGAAGACTGTAGACCACTACGGCTGCTAGCCAGCTGCAAAGGATGGAGCAGGTGGGTAGAGGCTGGTCCCTGTCCCCACTGCCAGGGTGCCTTGGCTGGAAGCTGCTGACTGAACCGCATGCCCCCAGAGGGGTAGCTCCTGGCTCACTTTGCTGCCCTGGTCTGGAGGCAGGGTGGGCACCCCGGGCATACCGTGGCCTGCACCCTCAGCTCTGGGTAACTGGCCATCCCCCTGCATGCCCAGGGTATGGTGACATAGTGTCCCCAAAGACCCCAGCCTGCTCTCAGGGCCAGCCTGTGGGCTGTGTTCCCCTCATCCCTGTGCCAATCCACCCATCCACTCACTGCCTTTGGGACAGCAGCAGCAGCATTCCCACCAAGAAGGAGTGGGGAATGCTCAGCCTGGCACATGTCTGCTGCATGCTGGTGAAGGATGGTAAGCAATGGTGAGCAAGGAGAAGGGTCAGCTGGAACCGAGAATGAGGTACATGAGCAGGGCTGCCTGGGGGTGCCAGGGCTGGAGTAGGAGGCCTGGGCAGGGTGAGAGGGGATAGAGGTATGGCAAAGGGGCAGGCAGGGGGCACGCAGTTCCCCATTTTGCCCCCTACATGCGTCCTTCATCTCCCCACTGCATGCTCACCTTCACCCCCGGTGCACAGGGGTCCCAGCAGCCCTCACTGCCCAGTGCAGGGCTGCAGGGGCCGTGCCCATCCTGCCAGTCTCTGCCTACACGGGGTCCCGTGCCTTTCTGTGACCCTGCCTTGTGCTGCTGCCTGCACGGGCCTCAGCTGAGTAAACCATGTTGCCAAACACCTGTGCCATGTCTTTTTTGCTGGGAGCAGGGATGGCATGGGGGCCTTGCACAGACAGGACTGCAGACAGAGAGGAGATGGCAGGTTTATTCATGGCACCAGGATCCACCCCTTCCCAGGCAGACAACAGGACCCTGGGGGCTGGCAGGGATGCAGGCTAGCCTGGGGTTGCCCTCCTTTACCCACTCTTCCCAGTGCAGCCCTGTCCAACAGGAAAGAGTAACATGGGTGGCCCTCTCCTGGCCACCTCCCAGTGTACCCAGAATGTCCCCAGTTCCCAGGGTCCCTGACTCCTGTACCTTCCTGGTGTGGGAAGGGGCAGATGGAGAGCACCTCACAACCAGCCATTGGCACTGAAGGTGCTCCTCAGCTCTTCAACCTGGGCAGGACTCAGAGGGGCCAAGGGTGCACGGCAGGGACCTCCGTAGTAGCCAAACCACTCCATGGCCTTCTTCAGCCCAGGGATCCCAAACCGGCGGGTGACCTGTGGGAGGGAGGGCATGGAGGCTTTCTGCCTCCCATGAGCCAGCATGGTCTCTAGGCTCTGCTGGGCAGCCTCTTCTCCTTTGCTTGCCATCACTCCTGGCCTCCCCATGTGGGGCTGCCAGGCTGGCAGAGTGTGAGGTGGCTGCAGCACCCCAAGAAGTGCTCACTGTGGGGTGGGGGTGCAGAGCACACTCACACAGCACTCTACGCAGGAGCTCTGTGGCACATTGGGCTCTGCAGCAGGGAAAGGCCACTCCATAGTAGGATGAGGGGCCCAGGAAGGAGCAGCTCTTCCCCCACAAACACTACTGCCTATAAATAGCCAGCAAGCCTCTCACGGAGGGTCATGCAGTGCCCGGTGCCAGTGGACAGGATGTTTCTTAATATGACAGGGCTGACACTTCCCGCCTTCTCACCTCCAGCCCGTCTCAACTCTCTGGCCAAGGTGCTGTCCCCCTGAACCGTCCCTCCACCCACTGCAGCCCCAGGGACTTCCGTTCTTTGCCTCTGTCATGCCTGGCACCCCCTCCCCTCAGCACCCCAGGGGTTCTGCCTGCTCACCGCCGTGTTGGGCTCAATGAGGCGGTGCTGCAGGTCACGGGCCTCCTGCCACTGGCCCTTGCGGCACAGGTGGTCCAGCTGACACAGTGGGTCACCCAGAACATTGGCGAGGGCACACACACCCCCAGAGGCACCTGGAGACACCAGGACACATTGGCAGCCAGATCAGCATGCTGTGCCTACCTAGCACCTCCCGTCCTCTCACCTGCCTCCCCCTGCCAGTGCCCCCAGCCAAGGATGGGCAGCTGCACTTACCCACGGCATAGCTTGCCAGCAGAAAGCTGGCTGATCCTGCCAGCACCTGGAAATCCTCCTGCCTTGTCTTGTGGACCATCAGCCCCATGCGGGTGATCTGGGGAGAGACTTGCTATGCCCTGGGGCAGGCATCACCCAGTCCCCCGTGCTGCAGGGTGCCTGCTGGCAGCCCTGGGGTCCAGGGAAGGGCTGCAAGTCCCAGGTCCCCATTCCCAGCTTAGGTGCAGGTTTGGTGGTAAGCAGCCCTGGGAAAGTCCTGCCCCACTCACGTCCCCACCGCTGTCCTTGATCCCAATGATATTTGGGTGCTGAGCCAAGGTGATGACAGCCTCCATGGGCAGGTCCAGGCCGGTGTTGGCAGGGACACTGTACAGCACCACAGGGATGGGGGATGCATCACCAACCTGCAAGCAGCCAGGCAGATATCAGTAGCTGGGATGGGCTGGGGATACATTGGAGGTGGGTATCCTGCTGCCCCACTTGGAGTTGCTGGCAGGCACTGGACATGGCTCACCTCTGTGTAGTGATGGACCAGGGCAGCAGTGGTCATGGCTCCCCGGTAATAGCAGGGTGTCACAACCAGCGCCACATCGGCCCCCGCCTCTGCCATGCTGACTGTCAGCTCAATGGTGGCCTGGGTGGCTAGGGAGGAGGCAAAGGGGTGAGGGGTGCCCCAGGGGGGGACACATGGCCCCTGCACTGCCCCCCACACAGGCACTCACATTCGCAGCCCGAGCCAGCCAGCAGCAAGCGGTCCCTGGGCAGAGCCCGGCGCACACAGCTCACCACCTCCACCCTCTCACGGGATGCCAGGTACGGATACTCCCCGTTGGAGCCCAGCGCCACCAGCCCTGGAACACAAATGTGGGGAGGGCAGGGCTCAGGCACATGAAAAGGGTGCCAGTACTGTCATGTATCCCCATTACTCTCACTCCCTTCTCTGCTGCTGACACCCAGGCAAAGCTCTGCAGCATGCCCTCTCCTGCCTGCGTCCTTGCAGTCCCAGCCTCCTGGTCAGAAGAGAGGAGACTCTGGGGAGCATCCTTGTGAGGCCACAGCCTCCTCTGCAGCTGGTCTACTGTCATCTACCCATCCTTGGCAATGGACAGATACATATCCCATGAATTTTTGAGAGGGTGCTATGTACTCCTAGTGCAGTGCATAGGTTCAAGCCTGTAGCTATGTGTGGAACAAGCGTGCAAGCCTGCACATGTGTGGAGTGTGTGTGCAAGCATGTGCTGGCATGTGGTGGGGGTGTGCAGGGACACACTCATGTGCCTGGGCACGTGCCATGCAAAGGGCCCCAGGTGGGTGACCCGAGGGGTTGCCAGCCCCAGAGCAAAGTCCAGCTGGAGGCTGAGCACCCTTGGGAAGCTGGCAGGCTGCCTGCATGCTGCCACACAGCCTCTGTGGCAGGCAGGGATCCGACTGGAGCCTGCATGGAGGACAGTGGGCAGCGCTTACCTCGGAAAGGGATGCTGGCATAGCGGCGCAGGTTCCCCTCCAGCTGGGCATAGTCCACTTCCTGCGTGGGTGAGAAAGGGGTGGCGAGGGGTGGGAAGATACCCCCAAGATTGAGTGAGGGCTCTGATCCCTGGGGGGTGCTGAGCCCCCGGCACTGCCTGGGGGCTGCCCAGTGCAGAGCTGCCAGGACAGGCCGGAGGGAGGAGGCGAGGCGGGTGCTGAATGCCATGGTGGCTGGCTGCTGCTGCTGGCTGTGCTGCTTGCCTCGCCGAGGGCCTGTTAATGTTTGACCGGGCATGTGAGGGACCCGCAACCCTGCTGGGCAGATGACATGGGAGGGTGGTACCAGATGAGCTCAGGATGTTCTTCCCCCTCCAGGAGCTGGCTGCAAGGAGCTCAGCGCCCCTCCAGGTGAGCTTTGGTCACCACGGCCATGCTTTCCCTTCTGCTTGCCAACCCTGGCAGCCATCCCTCTGCCTCGTCCAGGGCTGGGCTGAAAGACCAGGGCGGGACCAGGCATTGCAAGCAGTCCCAGGGCTTTGGTCAGGGATCACCTGATCTGGCTGTCAGTGTAGGGTCTCCTGTAAACGGGTGAGTGTGAGCATTTCCATATAGGGAGTAGTGAGCACTGCACTCAGCATGTGTGCAAAGGAACCACATGTTCCCCAGCCATGGCTGCAGCAGGAAAGACAGAAAGACAAGAAGCCATCCAACCCCACAGAGTGGCTGTCCAGCATGGGTACAGCTGCTGCTCTCTGGCACAGCCCCAGCCTCCAGCTGTTGTGCTGAGTCCAGCACAACATAGACTCAGGCTGAGCTGTCCGTGTATTTTTCCTCACAGAGCTTGCCCAGGTGGGACTTTGAAGGACTGTGAGCAATCAGGATGTCCTGCAGTGAGGAGTCCTGTCCTTGAACCACTTGGTGTCACCAGTACTTGAGTCCTCGTGATAGGGGGCAGGGCTCACCATGCTGCCAGATAACCCTGTCCCAGGATAACCCAGCTTTCCCAGGCCCATCAGCCCCAGTGCAGGCTCCCCAACCTCAAAGCCACCTGCAACCAAATGCTGCTCTTTGCCGACTTTTATTGACACAGACAAGTCTTGTCTGGATCCTGCTCCTTGGAGCTGAGCCCAGTCTCTGGCCCTGCCTGGTGCCATCATGCAGGGACCTCCATCTCCCCCTGTGGCTGCTCCTTGGTCTCCAGCGCCTGGCGTGTGTCCACCTGCCACTGCTGCACCAGGTCTGTTGGGGTCTTGCCAGCCTGCAAGAGTGGGCAGAGAGAGGCTGGGCACAGGATGATGCAACATGATGGGGCAGCAAATGGCCTCGGTGCTGGCCCCACACACTCACCTCATTCCTGGCCATCATGTCAGCCCCGTGCAGGATCAGCGTTTTGATGATCTTGTAGCGACTGAGCCGTGTGGCATCATGCAGCGCTGTGTCGCCTTCCTGTGGGAGACACAGCTTCACTGGAGATTGTAGTCCAGGGACAAGGACACTGCCTGTCTCCAGCACTGCTCTCCAGCCCCCAGCACACCAACCTCCACATGGATAAGGGGGACTGTTCCTGTCCCAGACCTGGCTGTGGCTGTAACCACCCTGGGGCAGGATTGTGTGTGTCCAGATGTGCCCTACTGTAGGTGCTGGAAGCCCTTGTAGAGGTCAGCAAAGGGAGGGGGATCAGTGTTGCCCACCAGTGATGCCTTCATGGCTGCAGCACTCACCCTGTCTGGGGCATTGATATCCACCCCGCAGTGGATGAGATGTTCCACAATGTCAGGGTGTCCAGTTCGGGTGGCCACATGAAGGGGTGTGCTGAGCAGCTTGAGGGGGGATGAGATGGACATCAGGGGGGATCAGGACCCACACCTGCTAACCCAACAGAGGGTCAGCTTTCATACTCCAGGGTATGCCCCTGCTTCTGGCACAACCTTGTGACCTGCTCTGCCCTGCTCACCTTGTCCTTCACGTTGAGGTCTGCCCCACGGTCCTGCAGCAGTTTAACAGCATCCAGGTGCCCACCCCGGCAGGCCCAGTGCACGGCAGTGCAATCCAGCTGGACATACAGCGTTGTGTCATGGTGGGGGACACCCCTACCCTGTGTCTGTCCCCTGCCCCAGAAGGTCCCTGTGCTTGAGGTGAGCTGGCAGAGCCCTGCCTGCAGCCACCTCTGTGATGGGGACAGCACTGCCCCACTGCAGGGTCCCCAGTGCTGCTGTAGTTCTGGTTGCAATACACCCAGATGCTCAGACCAGCGTGCAGCTGGAAGCAGGATTCAGCCTCACCCGGTCCCTGAAGTCAACAGTGGCCCCACTGTCCAGAAGCTTCTGCAGGATTTCCATGTGTCCCTCCAGCGAGGAGCGGTGCAGGGCTGTGCGGTGGAACTGGGAGACAGGGTGGCACATTGGTGGATGGATGCATCCTCCCCTGCACAGTCTGGTTGTACCCCCAGCCCTGTGCCAAGCCTCCCAGCCCTCACCCACAGGCATGGTGGGCACAGCTGCAGGACTTGGTGGCATGACACAATGTGGGGGGCAACCAGTGGCTGCCAGGGATGCTACCTCATCACATGTGTCAGGGGAGCCACCATCTCCCAGAAACTTCTCGATGATGTGCATCTTGCCCTGGACAGCAGCTCGCAGGAAGGTCTCTGGCTCCACAGGACCGTCCTGGCAATGGGACAGGCTCAGAGCTGGGGCAGCACAGGGGTGCAGGAGAGAGGACAATATGGGGGGCCCCTGCCCTGCTTCCCCAGGGAGGTTTCTGAGTGGCAGGATGACCAGGGTGCTGGTCTGTGGGTGGTCCAGCAACTATGCCAGCAGCCCCCCTCCCGCATCTTGGGACCCCCTGACGTACAATCTCCAGGGGCTCAGGTGGTGGAGTGGGCTCGGGGGTGGCCGCCCGCTCTGCCCGGCGCTGCCGGCGCTGCTTGCGGAGCTCAATGAGTCGTTGGATGCTGCCCACGTCGATGATCTCCCGCCTTAGGTCCACTGAACTCCTCCGCACCTTCTCCTGGCCCTGGTGAGCACACACAGTGCCCCATTTGACTTGTCTGTCACCAGCCACCCCTGGGCACCCTGCACCCCAACCCATTCACCTTGATGGCCTCAAGGCCCCAGTTCCTGGGGCCACAGCGTTTCTCCTCCTCCAGCTCAGGTGTGTTCATCCGCTCCACAGCCGGTGGCTCCCGTGCACCATCCCCTTTGAGTTTCTGCACAGGCACAGCAGCTGCTGCATGGTCTTGTCTGGGCACAGAGCAGCCCCACTCCCTCCATCCTCATCCTGCTGGGGAAGGTGGCTCTGGGCATGGCTCCACTTGCTGCTGAGGTCTGCGGGATGCTTGGCAGCCCTTGGGCTTGCGCTTGCCTGCCCACCCTGCTTGGTAAGCTGGGCACCTCCTGGCTGCTCAGTTCTGCCCCTTGGGCTAGAGCTGCTGGGCTGGGAACATGATCCCCCTGAGAGCCCTTGGACACTTTCATATATCCCCCAGGATGGCAAGGTCGGTGCCAGCCTCTTCACATCCCTAAGGATGGACAGAGTACAATGGGGGTTTCTACTACAGCCCAGAAAGGTTTCCCTGTCCTATGGACCCACCTCCTCCTTCTCCTCCTCTGCCAGCTTCTGCTCGATGAGCTCCTTGGCCCGTTCCACATCCAGTTCCATGTCTGCCCACAGTGCACAGTCCTGTGCAGGATGTGTCCTCTTCTTCTTGTTACCACGGGCAGGGAGTTCCTAGTCCTGGTTCCTGGTGCTGCCGGCGGCTTCGCTGGCCGTGGGGCTTTATGCTGCTGGCCCCGCTGTCCCACAGCCCAAGGGCACCAACAGCTGTGGCTGCTCCACATGACTGGGGCAGCTTTGCCATGAGCTCACCCTCCTGCTTTCTGGTGGCCCTGACTCACCTCTCCAGCCCCACACTCTCTTAAAGAGACCCCCCCCACACACACACTGGGTTGACCAGGACACCTGTGCTTGTTATGGGGAGCTGCGGTGTGCAGAACCTGTGACAGCCAGTCAAAAGAGGCTCAGCAGATCCAGGGTCACCCCATAGGCATGGCATCTATGCCTGCGTCACTCACCCTGGGCAAGCAAGATGCTCCCATGGCTTCCATCACCCCATCTCTGTGCAATCAGATGCTGCAGCAGCCACCAACATTGCCCGGGGCTTCCTGACACCTTGGACAGGGCAGGGATCTGGGGGGGTAGCCTGCCCACCCCAAAGGGAGGCAAGGGGTCCCCTTAAGCCTCTCAGCCAGCAGCAGGCAGCATGGGATGCCAGGAGTCATGGCCCCTCTGTGCTGCTTTAGAGGATGACCTCAGGTGTGGAACATTCCGAGCAGCCCTGCCAGGGTCCCTGAGGCTGCCTGGCCTCCCCCACAGCACATGGCAGCCTGGCAGCAGGAGACTGGCCTGACATGGGGCCAGCAGGCAGAGCCGGCAGCTATTCCCAGCAGCAGCAGCATTGTTCAACCCTCCTGAGCACTCCCCCCTTGTAAGATGAGGCCAACACTGCCTTGTGCTGGGACAGTTAATGCGCTGGGCACCATCCATGCACAGGACCTGGGGGAGGGACAGACAGCTACACGTCACTGTTACCCTCCTGGGCACTTCCCAGGGCCATCCCTGGGTGCCCTGCCCCATGGGTGTGACAGCCTCCCACAGCAGAGAGATACTATTTTCACCAGGGCAGGCCATGGTGGCCATGAAGGTCATCTTGGGACTGTTCCCCTCCATGGACTGTCCCACCTAGCTCAAGGGCAAACACAAGCTTAAACCTCCAGAGGGGAAGCACCAGGAAATGGAGGTGGCGGAGAAGCAGCTGGAATGACAACGGGACAGTGCTGGGGAAGGGTCCTGGCAGGCTGGCAGGACAGGGTCAGAGTGGCACTAGGGAGCAGAACTGGGACATCCAGGCTACCCCTTGACCTCCCTGTGCCCATTCTGACATGGGAGCTGATACAGGACAGGCACAGGGACCTCCCGAGGCTATGAGTTACAGCCCCCTCCAGCCTGTCCCAAGGCCAGAGGAAGGATGAAAAGGCTTTATTGATAAATACAGACTATGTACAGAGGGGAGACATCTCCACCCAGCCCAGCACCCCACGGGTCTCCTGGCCAGGGGGAATCCAGAGCCCAGTGGGTCACAGCCTCTCCCTGCCGGCACAGCCTGGCAGAGGAGCCCCAGCCCCAGAGACATTTGGTCTCGAACCTCCTTCAGCAAACACGGCGCCTGCCCGTGTCCCCAACCAAGGGGAGCCACCGTGGTGGCACAGCCCCATGCAGACCTTCTGAGGGGTCACCTGTGTGGAGGGCAGCCTCGGGGGGAGCAGGAGCAGCTCCAGATGGGCTGGAACACAGCACAGGGAATCCCCAGAGGCTCCACTGTCCCCCAGCCCCCTGCCCTCTCCCCTCAACCAGTAGGGGGTAGCTCAGTTCCTGGGTGGAAGGGGCTGGTTGACAATCACTTGCACAACAAAATCCTTCTGGATCTTGGTCTCCTGCAGTCGTGTGCGATCAGTGAGCAGCTTGCCTGAGAAGAACCACCGCTGCCAGGCCAGGTCAATGCCCTCCTGTGCCTGCAGCTGCTTTTTCAGCTGCCCAATGGTGTCACTCATACTGGCGCTGAGCCGCAGGTCCTTGCCGGTGGAGAGGCGCACCTTGAGGGTGAACTCCCGCCGGGCATTGGGCAGAGGTTCAGCCGGTTCCACCGCCTCCTCCTCGCTCCGCTCCAGGATCAGGTTGACGGGGGGTGCAAGGCAGTAGACTGGCAGCTGGTACCGGTTGCCCAGCTCATCATAACACTCCGTCAGGGACCCTGGGGACAGCAGGATAAAATGCTAAGGGTGGGGATCCCCATGAACCACCCAAATGGGGACAGGGCCACCCCAAGCAGTGTGGCACAGCCTGCCTTACTCCCCTCGGCTGGGCAGAGCTCTGGATGGCAGGTGGGAGCCCCTCTCTACTCCAGCTTGGGACCCCCATGTGCCCAGATATGGGGCAGTCAGCACACACCCCACCCAAACCCCCAGTGCTGACCCTCACCGTGGGGCAGGGTAATGCTGGCTCCATCAAGGATGGCCTGGGCCAGGCTGTGGTCATTGGCTTCTACAGCATAGGCAGCTGCCTTCAGAGCATCCCAGATCTCCTTGCGGCCTTCAAAGGCGGGTGCCGTGTCCCAAAACTCGTCCCGCTTGCTGCGCAGCTGCCCGTCTGTCATGGGGTAGTCACTCTTCCACTTGGGACACTCCTTCTTCAGGGGCTCATTGCGGCCTGCAGAGGGGGGATATTCAGCCATAGGACAGGGTTTCCCCACAGGTCCTGAGCCTCCCACTTCCCATACCCACAGGTTCTTCCTGGGGACCTCCTGCACGGCAGCAGGGGTCTGAGGGACCACCCTGTCCAGTGAAGAACAGCCCCCAATGTAAGGGGTAACTGGGCTAAAGCTAGCCCAGCCCAAGATCCCACTGGTCCCTCAGCAGCTGTTCCCCCACCCTTTGCCCTCAGAGGTGACAAGGGCTCTTGTTTCCTTATTTGGGGGACCAGTCGCTGCCCTGTAGGGTGGCCATAGGGCCTCGGGGCCCTTTGAGGCAGAGCAGTATTTATAGCTTGGAGAATTAGCCAGGAAATAAGCTGGTGAGTCAGAACGAGAAGGGGATTACAAAAGCTGAGCTGCAGCAAAGGGGGGTCAGGACTTCACCATCCCCTCTGCCCACCCCAGGATGACAGGGACCAGCTGCAGGCAGGACAGCAGGCACACAGCGTCCCGGGCATCAGGGGGACAGGGGGCATTGCTGCCAGACTGCAGCTGCCCAGCAATGGGCTGAACTGAGCTGGCTCTCCACAAAAACAGCCCCTAACCACATCCCCATGGACCTTCAGCATTGCCCAGGGATCTGAGCCACCCCAATGCCAGTCCTGGATCACCATGCCCTCACTACACTGGGCTGAGGCCCTGTGGGCACAGCCCTGTTCCATCGGCCCCACAGCCAGGCCGGACATGTGGGGCAGGAAGGAGCTGTTGTCACTCCCAGCTGAGCTGGGGACAAGGAATGATAACAACAGCTCCTTCCTGTCACCCCTCTCCCTGAGCTGGCCAGGCAGCACTCCTTCTGTGGGGACAGGATGAGGGGAAAGTGAGGCTCCAGCTGGGCAGGAAGATGCCTGTGCCCACACAGTGACCTGCCAGGCAAGGTGATGCCACACACCTCAGCCACCAGAGACAGCCACCACTGCCAGCCAAGGTCCCCAGGCAGCTGCTCCTGAGCAAGTGTGTGGTGACACAAGGCACTACATGACCTTCTCAATGATACCAGCCTTGCCTCACCCTACCCAAGACCACTGGAGCCAGCATTGCCTTGGCTTTCCAGCAAGCACCCACCTCAGGGGTCCCCAGGGGGCAAGCTACCCCAGGGCTGGGCACTGAGCATCCCTGGCAGGCAGCATCCTGCCCACATCCCTGGAGGAGCAAGGGCAGCTGGCTGCAGCCAGTGCTGCCGATTCAGCAGTCACGGTGCTGGGCCAGAGGGATTTGCAGCACCACAGGACACAACAAGGTCAGAGGCAACACCTGTCCCAGGAGGGCAGTGGAGAAGTGTCCACAGCCAGCCTGAAGGACATGTCTGGGTTCATGTCCCTACACTGCTGTGGCCACCAGGCTGGGGCACATGTCCTCACAGCCAGAACTCCTGGCCAGCACTCCCAGCCAGCAGCATTGCCCCAGCTCTGCTTGCAGCAAAGGGAAGAGGCTGGCCCAGGAGAGGCAGCAGGATTAGAGCTGTGGGGGTCGGCTGTGGCAGGAAGCAGGGACAGGCTGTGGCTGGCTCATGTGTACAGGCATGCCCAGCAGCCTTGCCCAGGTAGACAGGGGCTTATGCCTCGTCTATTTATTGCTACCGCCCAGCCAGGCCTGCACCTTCTAATCACCTCCTGCTGCTCTATTCCTGGCCCCTTGTGCAACTCTCCACAGCAGCACCACCAGACAGGTCCATCCGCTCGCTGTGCCCGGACTCAAGCCAACAGGATCTGGCTGGCAGCCTGCTACCTCCTGCCCTGTGCCTGCAGCACCTTGCCTGTGGCTCAGCCCCCCAAGGTGCCCTGGTGAGGGACCCCCGGCAGGAGGATGTGACCCGAAGGCTTCCCTGCCCTGGGTTTGCTCCCTGCCCGCAGGAGCCTTAGGCAGCCCCAGGTGACAGGTCCTGGAGGCCCCAGAGAAGATGTCAGCCAGATGGCACACACTACTGCTTCCAGCAGTGCTGGCTGGTCCACTCCTGAGCCAGGCAGGGCTGGGATGCTGTGTGCCACGGGCATCCCCAGCTCCGGCTGTGGTAAGCTGGCCAACCCAGGGACAATGCTGTCACCTGCTGCCAGGAGCCCTTGCAGGACCCCGCAACAGGGCGTCACAACAAGCCCCAGCCAGGGCAGAAGCTGGCCAGGCAGGTAGGCTGTTAGCAGGGCCCCTGTGGCAACAGAGGTGGGCAGGCAGAGCCTCCCCTCCCTACTGACAATAGGTCATCATGTACGGGGACCTGCTGGCCCAGGGCAGTATTCCCATACTGCTGTTGAGGGCAGCTGCAGCCTTGCTTCATTCTCCACCTGGGAGCTGAGCAGCCTCCATGGGCTGGTGGCACCAAGCAAGCAAAGGCAGGAACCAAACAGAGCACCTGGCACAGGGGACAACCCTGCTCTCCCAGAAGGGACATACTGCAAGAAAGCAGCAGCAGCAACTGCCAGCAGTATACCAGGAAGAGACCATGACCCATCCCAGAAGAGCAAGTGGGGATGGAGACACAGGCTTTGCAGCCAGCTATTGCCTGGCATGGGAGGGAATCACACAGATCCAGATGTTGGGATCTTACTCCCCTCCCCCCATCACAGCAGCCTGAGCTACAAGGCAATGACCCCACATCCTGCCAAGCCGAGGGAACAGTCACCCAGGGACCCCAGGCCTCACTGATACCCGCAAAAAGGCACTCCTGGGGGGCAAAGTGTGTCGGGGTGGGGCGGTTATCACCCTAATCCATAGCATCAGAGCATCCCTGGGACAGGCGGGCACACCTGGAGCCCCGCGCGGTGGGGGCGGCTGCCCACGGCACAGGCACGGGCACGGCCTGGCCCAGCAGCTACGGCACCCTGCACGTGCTGCCGGAGCGGCGGGCACCGTCCCACGGAAAACGCCCTTCCCTCCCTCATCCCAGCTGCAGGCGAGGGCTGGGGCGTCCCGTCCCGGGCACACGCTTCCTGCCCCTCCTCTCCCGCCGCCCACTACCGCTCTGCCATAAACACGGTAATTACCGGCTGCGACGGCACCGGCCGGGGAGGCGGCAAGGGAAAGGCGTGATTCATCCTACCAGCCCACGGCTTCTCCGCCGAAAGTCCGCCGTACCCATCCCCGCGGCCTCCGGGACCCTCCGGTATGGCATCGCGGGGAAGCGCCTCATGGCACCCGGGTGTCCGGCTACCGGTCACTCCGGGGGCCGCGGGGCTGCACCAGCCCCGCTGCGCCGCCGCTGCCCTCCGGACCGGCGTAGCCGCTCCCTGCTCTACCCGCACCTCCCGAAGCCCCGGGTCAGCGGGGATAGGGTCGCGGCCGCCGGCAGCAGCCAGGTGTACGGGGTAGCACCGACCCCGAGCAGGCAGGACTATGCCGTTCGCAGGACGCGCCGGGGGACGTTGCCGAGCCCATACCGGGGGCATCCGCCACCCTGCAGTCCTCCTAGGACAGCAGGACCCGGGAGAAGCCGGGAACCGGCAGGGCTCGGCTGGACACGTTGCGCACCCCAGCCCTGACCCCGCGAAGGCTCCGGGGCGCCGGGACGGGAGCCGCGGTTCCCGTCCGCTTCCGAGGCCGCGCACCGAACCGGCATCCCCGGGGTCTGGTAACCCCGAGAGCACAGAGCGGTTCCTGAGGCTGTGGGAGGGGGGAAGTTGTCCCGTGGCGGAGTATGCTCCTCCGGTGCCCACGTTCCTCCCGCGCTACCCCCAGGGGGACACGGGACGCCCCCGCCCCAGTGCCCCCGATCGCGGGGTTGCCCAGCCGGGATGACCCCCCGCTCACCTGCTCGCTTGCGGGTGTTGCCGCCGGCGGCGGGCCGCTCCCGGCGCTGCCGCCCCACGCAGCCGCCCATGGCGGGGCCGACCGGCGGCGCTCGGCATCGGGACCGCGCCGGCTCCGCGCTGCGCCCGCCCGTGCGCGCGGGGCCCGGTGTGCGCGCGGGGACGCCCCGCCCCAGGGGAGCACGTGACTGCTGGCACCGCCCCCCGCGCACGCGCAGGCAGGCCGGGGGGGCCGGGCCGCGGCCCTGCGCGCGGGTGTCATGGCGGCGGCCGGGGCCGGGGCGGAGGCTCTCGCCGCCTCCGTCCGGGACTTCGTGTCCGGGCAGCAGGACGGCCGCGCCGCTGAGGTGGCGGCAGGTACCGCGCGGGGGCGGGGGTGGGGCGGGACTGGGCGTGGGCACAGCGGCGGGGCCGGGCTGGGCCTGGGGCGGGCGTGGGCACGGGTAAGGGCGGGTCGTGGCGGTGTGGGGAGGGATTCGGGAGGAAGCGTGGGGCAGGGCAGGGTGGGGTAGGGTAGGGTGGGGTGTGGAGGCGAGGCGCGGCGCGGGACGGAGCGTGTCTGTGGGTTATGAGGCTGCCGTGCGGGGCAGGGCACGTGGGAATGGGTAGGGCCTGCAGCTCGGAGCTGCCGAGGAGACGTGTGGTAAGAGCGGGACAGCCGCGAGGCTGAGGGGCTCCAAGCACATGTGGGTGCAGAGAAATCGACAGTGGGAAGAGAGCTCATGGCCTTGCTGAGCATCCGTGGGAGATGATCGTTGCAGACTGCCCTCACTGTGGTTTCTCCCCCTTTTCTAGCAGAGCTTGAGGTATTTGCTTTCATCGGATAATTTATCCTTCTGCTTGGAACAGCAATTGGGTGACTGTGTTGCATTAGGGAAGTTACAGCTTCAGGAGTGTGGCTTTCTAAGGATAAGATGATACTTTTATGTTTGGAGGCAGTGGCTTCAGCATGTTTTGGGAATGAGCTCAGAGAGCCAAGAAGGGCTGTCTATATATGTTACATTATACTTATGGGTAACTTATAGGCCTTTCCCAAGGCCTGATGGCTTGTGAACTGTTGTGTAGTGTTTTGGTGATGAGATGAGCCGGCAAAACAGGAAGGTAACCCAAGGGCCCATGTAACACAGAGGGAAGAAAATGCCAAGAAAACTAGGAGGAATTCACTAAACTGTGGGACATTCAAGATGTTGCAGAAGGGCCGCACAGTCTCTGATGTATTTGGGATAGACGTGGGGAAGGATAATCTTACAACTGCTGTTGTCACCGGATCTCATGTTACAGAAGTGCATGGAAGAAAGCTTTGTCTCTTGGAAGACATACAAAGAGAATTGCTCCCCACTTGCTCCCCCCACCTTTTTTCATCTGTGTGTCTCTTGTGACAAACCCACCTTCACAGAGGGGCTGGCAAGTGTCCTTGAGCCCCTCTGACCTTGTACAGAACCACACATCAGAAACGATTAAATTGCATTTTGTATCCTTGAGCAAAAGGGGAGGTCTTTTCTAAGCTCATGGCCATTGTGCAATTGCTGTAACAAAAACATTGACCTTCCCCAATTTGTTGCTGAGGACTAAAATGAGTGTAACTTGTCAAATGGCAGAAAGGCCTTGGTGCTGTCACAGGCAGGTTGGGTTGCATGGGTCAATGGGTGGCAGGAGGAGGCTGAATTAATCTTTCTTAAAAAATGGCGAGAGAAGGATACTGTTGTTACAGAACCCTTTACATGTTCCCTGTGAATGTTGCACTCACGTTTTGAGGGTGTGGGGGAAACAAGAATGGAAGGCCTCCAGAAGTGACTAATATCTAGAAGGACATTGAAAGGGGGACAAACCTGTCAGGGAAGAGAGCAGGTTGGTTCAGAGTAGCAGTCCAGCACAGGATGAATGGCTTGCTTCTGTTAAGTCTCTGGGAACTTCAGGAATCCCAGAATAGGAAGGCAGCCCCTCCTGGTAAAGGGATTCAAGGTGCCTAATTAACCTTGGGGCATATATGCTGCAGCCAGATGTGGAGGCAGCAGTTTCAGGGGCTCACCACTGTGCCTGTTGTGCTGATGAGGCAGGTCCAATTAGCTGTGCTGGTGCTCATGCCACGGCCTGTGTGGCGCTGGCCACAAGCATGCCATGCTCCAAGGCTGTGCCAGGGAGGGGTGGCCACACCATGTGAGGCCAAGCTGGTTACACCTGGGTCCTTGAGAACAGAGGGAGCTCCCTTGCTGAGCTGAGCAAAGGAGCTGCTGACCTCGCTGCTGCTGGCCACAGGGAGTATCAGTACCTGACTGTGGTTTGGCCATCACACTGCAGCTCTTCCCTGTTGAGTAGGGAACCAGAAGCTTTGTGTAGAGCTGTTTTTGGTCTCTGCAGACACAGAGAGGCAGAGCAACTGGCCATACCGATAGCATTTCTCTCAGACTTTTTCCGTGATGGTGCAGAGACACAAGGGCTCTTCATGAGCTTGCAGAGCGAGATATTGGGATGCTGGATGTGGAGGGGCCATCCAAGCTCTCTCTGCAGCCCATTCTGCTTTGGCTAGTGGACAGCATTTGCATGCTGTTTTGCGGTCGTTATTCTGCAAGAAATTTTGCCAGCACATTATTGCTGTCTCTGAGGGCACCCCCTGTTCAGTCTGTGCCCGTCAATTCTGAGACCTGCTGGGCTCTTTTCCACACAGCTCCACTTATCTGTTCTGTTTCTCAGTTCAGGCTCCCTCTCCCTGCTGCGCCAGGCAGGATTGAAAGCTCTGTCTCTGGAGTCAGAACTGCCTGCTGTCAGAACACACTGTCAGAAAACACTGTCATCCCATTCCTAGAGACAGCTCTATGATGAACAGGGTGTCTTAATACTGGAATTAACTGCTTCAGAAGAGACAGTAAATGCTTGCAACAGCTGGAGACACTAGCTGGAACAAGGCCTGAGAAAGCCCATAATGAAACCTTTGGGCTTCTGCGAGGGTAGGTGCCCTGTCAGTTGTGTAGGTTCAGCAGGGCAGAGAGTTGAGCACGTTCTTCCAAAGTGCCCAGAAGTGCCCCTGGGCAAAGACAGTGTGTCTCAGTGACTGCCAGGTGATTTGGGTGTTTTTGTGGAGGAATGCTGTTTTGTCCAGGCAGAGAATGAGGGGTGCTGCCTGTTTTCCAGCAATATCACTTTACACCTGAGCTGCAGGCTAGGGGTCTGAAGGTAAGGCAGTCCCTTGCCTGTCACCCCATGTCTGTGCAGAGGGCATACACAGAGCTCTCCTTCTGGGGAGGTGCCACATTGGCAATGGGTGGCAGGAATGGAGAATCTGCCCTTCTGCCAACATTCTTGTAAGGTGCAGCAAAAACAGGTCCTTACCAAAGCCTTCTGAGGGGTGACTCTTCCCCCAGTTGAATTGCAAGAATATAGAGGCAGGAGGTGGTTGAGGCAACCTGGCAAGGAATCTGAGTCAGAGTTGGAAACAGACTCCAGGAATCCCAGCATTTTATCTTCCTCTGACCACAAAACTGCCTTTCTCCCTGCCCACCATCTTGGAAGAAGTTTGTGCAGTTCTTGCTCAGCACAGCATGGAGGTGATGGAGTCAAGGTGGGAAGCTGAGTGATCACTCGTGTCTGGGCTGCTTGTTCAGCCAGTTCTTCCTCAGGAAACACCAGGAGAGCTGCCCTCTCCTCACAGCTCTCTCACATTAGAGCTGTTTTAGTATCTCAGTGAAATGGAGCACAGTAAGATTTGTCTTAGGAGCCACACATACAGCCATGCTGCGGGGAGAGGGTGAGGCAAAGTGCAGGCAAGTTCTCCCTGGCTGTCTCTTCTCAGCTCTCAGTCTCACAGGTGTTTGCAGACAGCACTGGAGGCTGCTCCACCAGTTAAGTGCACATGGCTCCTTTGGTGCTTAGTGGGGAGTCAGCACCAACCAGCCTTTCCCACTGCAGTGCTGGGATGGTTCCCAGCATCCATCTCTACTAGCATGCTTGCATGATCTCTCTTTTTCACTCTCTTTATCTCCTTTCTCCAGGGGTGAAAGATGGAAGGTGGACAGTGCTGCAGCTTGTGGAAGCCCTGGGGTAAGAAAAACCTTATGCAAGTTATACATACAGTTGTATGGGTAAGGGCCATGCAAAGAGGCATAGTTAGAAGGACAAGTGTGCTCATCCAGGATAAGCTTCAGCACTGGATGATACATTGCAGTGGGCAGGATGTTGTCTGCTCACAGCATGGGGCTTGAGCAGTCCTTTGCCCTCCCTGGATGTGGGCAGCTCCCAAGGCCAGAGCAGCTCTTGATGCCCTGGCAGGACAGAGGCAAGATGTTGTGGCAGGCAGCAAGTTGGCACTTTTCAGTTGGGGCTGTCCCCAGCAAGAGCTGCCTGAGCACATAGCTGCACAACACTATTGTCACAAGTTGTCTGGCACTCTTAGCTTCTGCTTTTGTCTCCAAACTACCATGGCCTAGGCTCATTTCTCCCAAGATGGGGGCTGGACTTGCCTCACTGTAAGAGGCTTTACCCTTTTTGACCCTTGTGATCTTTAGGCCATGGTGCAAGAGCAATTTCTGTGGTCTGATTTGAGACTTTGGATTTCTTTTGCATGGTTCTGGGGCTGAGTGCATGCATGCAGCACGGACAGGGGGAGAAGTGTCTGTTTCCACTCTGCCAGCAAGTCAGGCATGACTGGGCCCACAGAGCGTCACCTCTTTGTTTTTGTAATGTGCCTGCTCAGGATGTGCTTCCTGCTAGGATGTATCTGCTCACAATAGGCTTCTTGGGCTTTCTCCCCTCTTGGCCTAGGTTTTGCCTGGAGAACACAGATCCTCGAACACGTGGGCGAGGCATCCAGCTGTTGTCACAAGTCCTGCTCCAGTGTTACTCCCTGCTCCAGGAGAAGGAAGGTAAGGGTTTTTCTGGCCCTTGAGTATCTGTCTGTGGACGAAGCCTGTGCCGTTAAAGTGTCTGTCCTGAAATTGGCAAAGGGATTGATTTAACACTGTGACAACTTTGAGTTGTCTCTAAGAGTCAAAGTCCAAGGAGGGCATGAGGTTTTTCACTGCAGCCCTTTTGCCAACCTCACCACACAGTTCAGGTCACTGTCTGAACACACGAAATCCCTGAACAGCTGGGGCCCCTGACATTGTGTGGGTGTTGTGCGCCGAGGTGTGCTCAGCACCACGTGGGGCATGTTGGGGATACATCTGTATGTCACAATCCTTGGGTGATGATTCAGAGCAGGAAGACTGTCCTTCACACACCAAGTCACACTGCAGCCTGGCCAGATTAATTCAGGAGGAACCCTAAGGCCTGGGGAGGAGGGGAGATCAGTATAAGGGTGAGAATGGAGAGGGGGACTAGAGTGGGGAGGGGAAGATGCACTGTACATGGAGGTAAGGAGAAAGTCTGCCTCTGTTAAATGCCCCATAGCAGTTGGCTGGCAGCAGGGAAAGGCAGTAAGTGCTAACAAGCTTTGGCACCTTGCAGTTGGGAAGTTGAACTTATGCCAGCAGGCTGGCTAGACAGGGGGCCTAGCTAGTAAGTAAGGTGGAGGACGGGGAGGATGGAAGTAAAAGATGCATAGTCCTTGGAATTTGGCGTTGACTGAAGCCAGGCAGGGCTGAGAGCAGCTGTGCATAGAGCCTTACCTACTGCAGTATCTGGAGTCAGGTGTGATGACTGATGGGAACTGGGGTGCTCTGGAGAGGCAGCCAGAAGTGGGGGGAGGGTCAGTGGGGATACTTGAAGGAGAAGAGACTCAGGACAGCTGAGCAAGGGGCGTGAGCTGTGTTAGAGCCTCGTGTCCCTGCTCACGCAGTTAATTTCTGAAGCGCTGCGTCAGGCTGCCTCCTGGGGGGCTGAGTTTCTGCAGCAGCTGTGGGCACAGGATGCTGCTAGCCGGCTCTTCCAGTCTGCTTCCTGCTACCACTCCCCAGGGCTGGTGTGTGCAGGCGCCCGTGACCGTGACTCAGGGGCCAGGAACGTATTGTGGAGCCAAGTTTGAGAAAGCTAGAACTCCTGCCCCAGCCCTGTGCCCCACCCCATGACATCCTCCAGCCTCCGCTGAGCAGACTGCCACACTACTGCTGGTGTCTGCATCCACATGTCTGGACAGGCCAGGGCAAATGCCTCTTGGGTAGCTCCAGCACTTCTGCAGCAGCCAGAGTTGGCTGCTGCCCTTCTGCAGTTAGGCAAGGGCTGCTTACAAGGAGAGGACAAAGGTGTTGGAGCCAGGTAGGTGCACCCAAGAGCATCAGTTTGTCCCATTCACAAGTGCAAGTTGTGCTCACTCTTAATCCCTCAGCTTGTGGTTGAGCTGGGGCCAGCACCTAGCAGCTGTGTTTCCTAGGGCTAATACACGTTGGTGTCTGTTTCTGACAGTGCTGCATCTGGTCCTGTTCTATGAAAGCCGACTGCAAGATCATCACCTGGTGATTCCCTCAGTGCTCCAGGGACTCCGAGCACTGGTGAGCTCGCACTCCCAGCCCACAGTGCTGGGATGCATTCCAGAGCAGTGTCAGGGAGGTGCAACACCTGGTATGGGTTGGAGCAGTGTGTCGAGCAGGGCCTGGCTGGGCTGTCAGCCCATCTGGCAACATTGCCCTGTCTGCTCTCTTCTCCTGCTGTGCCTCTTGTGGAGGAGCTGGGGACCTGAGACTACCTTGATTTCCTGCCCTGTGTTGGTACTGGGGCAAGGTTTCCCTGGCCACCCTGCACAACACAGATGCTGGGCATTGTGTCCTGTTCTGTCTCGGGAAGGGGTTGTGAGAGATCTCCCTGTTGTGGAAGAGGATCCTGCAGGCAGCTGCTGCACGGAGCCAGGAGCTCCCTTATGTGGCTGCCAACATGGTATTCTATTCTTGCTTTTTTCTTCCTGTCCCCAGAGCATGTGTGAGGTGCTGTCCCCAGGGCTTGCAGTGTCTGTGCTCAAAGCCATCTTCCAGGAGGTACATGTGCAGGTGAGCAATGTGATTTCCTATCTTCCTGTCCTTAATCTCTGCACCCTGTGTGTCTGGGGATGGGCTGCCTGCCCTGAGGACTGGCCACATTCAGCACAGTGCAGTGCTTCTGCAGAGCTTAGAGACAGCTTGGCTCACTGCAAGAGACACTGTGAGAGACAGACAGCAGCTGAGAATCCTGTTTGGCCCTTGTCCTCTCTTTTCTCAGCCATAGGGGAATTATTTCCTTTTGCTCCATTCTCCAGGCTGTGTTTAAGTATCCCCAGTACAATTCTCCTCACATTTAAGATTGTTTTTGCTGGCAGTGCCTTGGGCAGCATGTGTGGCCCTGGTGTGACTGATAGTGCATTCATGCAGTGATGGGACACAGTCATGTTCAGGTGCCATTGCATAGGCATGTGCACACTTTGCATGTGATGAATGGAATCTCTGTGCCAGGAAACAGCAGCTGAGCTGCTGGGGGTCCTGCTCTCCCTCAGGGGCATGTACTACCCATGGGGTAGTGGGTAGCTGTGCTGCCATGTGTAGAGGATGGTTTTAATTGGTCTTCTCTTCCCTTCAGTCCTTGCTGCAGCTGGACCGCTACACAGTCTACAGCATCATCACCAACTTCATGAGCACCAGGGAGGAAGGTGAGGGGGAAGATGCCAGAGCTACTCTGGGATTGTTGAGGCTGGGACAACAACTCATTTTGACCTTCTCCAAGGGCTCTGTGGCTCTGTCTGGGAGACCTGGAAAAGGACTGTGGGGCGGGGGCAACTCAGCTGATTTAATGCCATGTTGTGAGGTCTGATGTCCTGCACCTGCTCACACTCCTTCTTTCTGCAGAGCTGAAAGGCCTGGGTGCCAACTTCACCTTTGGCTTCATCCAGGTCATGGATGGGGAGAAGGATCCCCGCAATCTGCTGGTGGCCTTCCAGATTGTGCGTGATCTCATTGCCAAGGACTATGCCCTGGGTGAGCCTAAACCTGCCATGCAGAGATGACTGGGAAATATGTCCCTTTTCTTTGAGCCATTGGAAGGACAGCTCTTGGGGTGGTCCCTAACATGCTTTAAAAGCTTCAGAGCCGGCCTGTTGTGGGTGCTAAACATAGCTGCTGTGCCTTTTTTGCCTGATATCTTTGCTCAACCCCTCTCTCCTCTGTCTGCAGGTCCCTTTGTGGAGGAGCTGTTTGAAGTTACATCCTGCTACTTTCCTGTTGATTTTACTCCGGTGAGTCTGCCACGTGCCACAGCCTATTCTTTATTTCTTTCTGGTGCTTTCTTAGGGGGTTGTGTCCCCTCCAGGGAGTGGGATGAGAGGGCGGCCAAGGCTCTTGACTGGGCAGTGTTCAGCTGTGAGCTGTATTACCCAGGCAGACGGGCTGGTGCCAAGATAGCTGTAGTGACTGGTACTGCTGCTGCCTTGCTGGAGATGAAGTGATGCAGCCTCGGCAGATGTCTGGGTTGGGATGTTTCCTGACTGGTGTGTGACCTGCTTTTTGCTTCTTTTCCAGCCCCCCAATGATCCTCATGGCATCCAGAGGGAAGACCTGATCCTGAGCCTCCGGGCCGTACTGGCATCCACACCCCAATTTGCTGAGGTATGAAGCTCCTTGGGGATTCTTGAGCACCTCACTGTTCCCTAAGCACAGGCTGCCTTTCATAGTGCTGCAGCTCCTGCTGTGACTCTGTGGGATGGGAACAACTGGGACCAGGAGCTTTGCACTTGGGCAGCCCTGTCTCCAGCTGGGGCTGGTCATAGGGAGGGTGCTGACTGACACCCTGGGAAGGGACTGCCTATTGCAGGTACCACTTCACCTCTGCTCACCTGGCAGAGGCTGAACATGGCCTTGCATCCTTGCAGGGCCATGGACAAAGTGGTGCAAGGGATGGGCTGAATTAAAGTGCTTCTCTCTGCAGTTCCTTCTCCCTCTGCTTATTGAGAAGTTGGACTCAGAACTGCAAAGTGCCAAGCTTGACTCGCTGCAGACTCTGGTAAGGGAGATCCCCTACTCCCTTCAACCTACAGCTGGTCTGTGGCAGTAGTAGCAGCCAGCCACTTCTGAGCCCTTCTCCCTGCCAGCCAGATACTCTCCCTTGCAGAGTCACAATTTCCAGAGTCCTGGTTTGGTCTGCATCACTCTTTCCGGTTTTTCTTGAGTGATTTGTGCAGCTCAGCATGAGCCTGCCAGGATGGGCAGTGTCCCAGTGCCATGTCCTCCTGGGACTGGCTTCTCTGTGATGCTTTCTCCTGGCTCCCTCTTGCAGACTGCCTGCTGTGCCATCTATGGGCAGAAGGAGCTGCAGGAATTCCTTCCCAGCCTCTGGTCATCCCTGCGCAGAGAGGTAAGTACTGCAGGGCTCCACCATGGCTGGGCTTCCGCTGAGCAGGAGTTCTCAACCAGAGCGGGTGGGCCCCCTATCTCCCAGCAGCCAGCACCCGTGACCTTGGACTGCCCCAGCTGAAAAGTGGAGGGGACGGCCAGCCCTATCAGCGTGTCCGTGTGGCTTCAATGTGCAATGCTGCACATTCAAATCACGTGGGGAAATGAGGCAGGAGCCTGAGCCCTTCAGCCTGCACTGGGAGCCTGAAGCCTGCGGTTTTTGTTGGCATGGAGTTCAGCTCATCCTATGGCCTTTCCTCCAGGTGTTCCAGACAGCGAGCGAGAAGATTGAGACGGAATGCCTGGCTGCACTGCATGCTCTCTCTGCCTGCCTCTCCCGCTCCGTGCTCAGCTCTGATTCTGAGGATCTGCTGGATTCTTTCCTCAGCAGCATCCTGCAAGGTAGCTAACAGAGACCTGTCCCATGCAGCCGGGCCTGAAAGCATCCTCCTAGGTAGAGATCTGCCTTCCTCTTCTCCTTCAGGCCTTTTATCTTTCTAGTCCTCACAGCAATTTTTGGCTTCTCCAAGGTAATTGGCTGCAGGAAGGGAGAACATGAGGAGTGAGCTGCTTCTGTCTCTTCTGGAACTGCACTATTTGTGTGCTTGGAGCTGTGGGAAGCTGCTCAGCTAGGGAGGCTGTGCTGCAGCTGAGAGCTGCACCCTGGCAGCACATCCCAGCCCCGCTATCAGCTGTGTCCCCGCACGCGAGGCAGAGGAGCTCTGTGCCGGTGCAGCTGACACCCAGCCTATCTCAGATTGCAGGCACCATCTGTGCGAGCCTGACATGAAGCTG
Source organism: Parus major (assembly GCF_001522545.3). NCBI lineage: Eukaryota > Metazoa > Chordata > Aves > Passeriformes > Paridae > Parus > Parus major. The sequence continues at coordinate 20,489,281 of NC_031775.1, forward strand.
GTGTGGCCCAGTGCCAAACTCTTGCAGGCAGCAGCGGGTGCCTCCCTCCGCACCTTCCACCGCATCACCCGCAGCGTCCTTCCCCTGCTGCTGGAGCAGTACACCAAGCACACACAGGTAAGGGGCACCCCCTGGCTCCACAGGGCCTGGGGGCAGCGGGGTGTCTTAAGAGGATGTCCTTCCCTGGCTGTGGGTAGAGACACCGTGGGCACCCTGTGACCTTGCAGTGCTGGGCTGAGGTGCAGTTCTGTCCCAGCAGTGACAGTGATCTGGGTTACACTTCTGTGTCCCTGCAGAGCAGCCAGAGGAGGACAATCCTGGAAATGCTACTAGGCTTCCTGGAGTTGCAGCAGAAGTGGGGACATGCAGAAGAAGGTGAGGGTGGCTGGTTCCTCTGGAGGCATCTGTGTCCCAAGGGCTGCTGCCTCTGACTTCACTTTCCTGTATGCTGACGGACAAGGAAAACTCAGTGGCCAGTGTGGCTGCATGTGTGAGCTCCTGCCATGTTTCAGGGACCCTGCATGATTTGGTATCAAATGCAGCACCCCAGTGTCACTAGTGGACATGAAATAGGATCATAGATTCAACCACAACAGCTGAGGTTTCATCTCAAGGAGGTAGAAGCTTTTATTGTGGGGTTTTCAGCCTCTTTTATGAGGTGTTCCCATACAGGTTAACATGATTGGCAAAAGGAACAAAACCTCTCTTGTCCTATTGGTGGAACAAGAGAAAAACACATTCAGAACATCTGTGCACTACTGTTTTGGGAACCAAAACCCTATTTACAAAACAGTCCTTGAGAGAGAAAAGTTTCCCAAAAGACTTCCCTTGGGAAACAAATCAGCCACTGACAGGCTGAAAACTCTCTCAGGCTCAGAAAATTACGTCCACAACCCAGAAAGGGTCTGTCAAGTGCCATGATGGTGGCTGTGTGGTGACAGCCAGACACAGGCAGTGATTCCTTGCCCCTCTGTCCAGATGAGAACACTCTGCTGTCGCTCCAAGCCCCTGTTTGCTCTGTGGTGTTCTCAGCGCTGATGGATCCCAGTGTGCAGCTGCAGCTGGTTGGGATCAAGGCATTGACTGTCCTGGGCTCTCTACAAGGTTGGTGCCTTTTTTCACTTGAGACAGAGGGAGATGTCATTCTCTTCTGAGAGACATGGTGTCTGCTAGGACATCCTTGACTGCTGCTTCTAAGTGCACAGGAGTAGCAGCAGCATACAGTTCTACTCAAGCCATGAGCTGCAGGGACACGTGGTCTCTCTCTTGCCTGTTTGTGCTGGGCACCTTGTATCTCTGGCATTTGGTGTATTGCTGCATTGCTGCTGGCCTGGATGAGCGGAAACATCCTGGTCAGTACACCAGCATCTTTGCCTTTGGCTAAGATTCCTTTATGGCTCTTGTTCCAGGCTTCCTGTCTTCCTCTGATCTGGAGCTGGTTGTGGATCACCTTATCCGTCTTGCTTTGCATGAGGAGGATTCCCAGAGCAGGTGAGGGGTGGTCTAGCGTCATGGCAGTCACCCACACTCTGGGAGGAGGAACAAAGCCTGGCTTTGCTGCACAGAGGGGCTGTAGTCTGAGGGAAGGCACAGGAACTCTGAACAAGAAGACTGTGTGGGAGAAACCAGACAGTTCATGGGCTGGAAATAAGAAAATCTGAGCCTATCAAAGTAGGGGGCTGTGCTCTACTCCCTGAAGGGTGAAAAAGGCAAGTTGCTGAGAAATGGGATTCTGTAGACACCTTCTGGCCAGGTCTGTGCAGCTGGTGTACAAACAACCCTGGATTTGCAGTCCTTGCATTACCTTTTCCACTCTCTTTCCCCCTGGCAGTGAAGCAGCAATGGAGGCAGCTGGGTCCATGGCCCCCACCTACCCAAAGGTTTTCTCTGGACGCATGGTACCCAGGCTTGAAGAGGAGCTGCAGTCAGGTAGGGCTGGGAAAGGAGTGGTGACTGATTTTGGGGTAAAGCCTTTCCCATCCCCGTAGGGCTCCTGCCAGGCAGTGGGGCTGTGTTATGTGGTGTAGGTCAGTGGCTGTCCTTGGGGGATTCCCTGTGCTGGCATAGGAAAGGCTGTGTTTGCTCTGGTAGTGAGCCTGTGTGTGGCCAGGTACACCCTTGTGGGATGGAGCTGCTCAGCAGCAGAGCAGGCAGAGTGCTGTGAGCCTGGCATGGGCTGGGTCTGCTGTGTTGATTCACCCTATCTGCCCTGGCAGGGTCTGAGGCCTGACTGCCCTTGGGTGGGGTGTTGCCAGGTCCCCCTCTGAGTTGTGTTTCCTCTTCAGAGAGGGAGGAAAGCTCCCACAACCATCACTCCTTGCAGCAGCGCTGCCTGCAGGCCCTGGCAGCTGTGTCCACCCACACCAGCATCGTGAGAGAGACTGTCCCTGTCCTGCTACAGCATCTCCAGAAGGTGCAGAAAGGTAATGGAGCTGCTGCAGGCAGCTCCACAGAGCATGTCTGGGCAGGAGCTGCCTCTGTTACTGGTGATGGCTGGGAGAGAGCTGGAATGGCAGTGGTACAAGGAACCCACACCTGAGTTGTGAATCCCACTGGTGGAGTGGGAGTCAGAGGAGATGCATTGTCCCAAGATGCCATGCAGGTCAGGGGGCTGGGTGTTGAGGCTGTTTGACTTGGTGGTGACTGTGCCCTGCAGGGACCGAGGCCAGGAACACCCAAGAAATTGTCTCTGTGTGCCAGAGCCTGCACCACGTGGCCCTGCAGTGCCAACAGGATGCCGAGGGCTGCTGGTACTTCCACCAGACAGTGGTGCCATGCCTACTGGCCATGGCTGTGCAGGCAGCCATGCAAGGTAAGTGCAGGGCTGGAGTGGGAGAGGGAAGAGCAGGCAACTCCCAAGCTCTCAGGGGTCCCTGATCCTGCAGTTGGTGCTGCTGCTCATGTCTTTTGGCACCCATGGCCCTCAAGAGTGGGCTTTATTGTTCCCTGCCCCACTCTGGTGTGGGTTCAAGGGGCTGTGCCTGCCTCCTCCACCTGAACAGCAGGCTCCAGCAAGTTCCATTCCTCCCACTATCTGCAGAGAGCACCCATACACTGCCAGGCAAAGCACTGCTGGAGGAAGAGGTACTGGCTGCCATGATCCCAGTCATCAGTGCTGCCACCACTCACCTGAGCCCTGAGTGAGTGAAGCTGGGGCAGGAAGTTGGGTGCTCCATCGTGGGGAGAGAGCAGGCTGCATGCCCCCTGCTGCTATCTGTACAGGGTGGCCCTGTGCCTCCTGGGAGGTCTCTGCTGACCACTGTAGAGCAGCACATTACAATGTCTTTTTTCTCCTAGGCTGGCTGCCCAGAGTGTGTCTCACATAGTGCCCCTTTTTCTGGATGGAGAAGTCTCATTCCTACCCCAAAACAGTTTTCCCTCCTCCTTCCAGCCTTTCGGGGTATGTTTGGTGATTGGGGCTGGGGCACCAGAATGGGCTGGGAATGAGAATGTTGGCACAGGCTGGCAGCAAGGGCTGTGATGACATGGACACTGTTCTTCCCTTGCAGGATGGGGAGTGCTTGGAGGCACAGAGACGCCTGGTTGCCCTCCTCATGGCCTTTGTCTGCTCCTTGCCCCGTGATGTATGTTGATGGGGAGCAAGGTGGAAAGGAGCCCTGCCCAAGCACCCTCCACACTCTCCACACTAAGCTCCACAGACACAGATAGAGGGAGCACTGCAGCCCTGAGCCATAACACGTTCTGTCTCGTCCAGGTGGGAATCCCTCAGCAGGAATGGCTGCTCCGGGAGCTGCTGGCATTGAGCTGTTCCTGCAACTGTCCCTTCACGGCCACCACAGCTGCCAAGTGCTTTGCAGGGCTGGTGAACAAGCACCCAGCAGGTAAAGAGGCTGGGGAAGATGCCCAGTGAGCCTGCTCACTGCTGACAGGGGCAATGGCTTAGCTTGTCCCTTCCATCCCCAGGGCAGCAGCTGGATGAAATCCTGCAGCTTGCAGTGAACAGGATGGAGCCCATCCTTGCGGAGGGGCCCTGCCGAACGCAGGCACTCACCTTGCTGCTCTGGGTAAGGCCTGCCCTGGATGAGTGGGGCTGGGGGACCCGTCCTGGCACTGACTGTTCTGCCTGCACAGGTGACCAAAGCTCTGGTACTGCGCTACCATCCCCTGAGCTCCTGCCTGACAGACAAGGTAGGTGGTGGTAGGGCTGGGTGATATCTAAGAAATTTGCCTTGCTCCCCCATGGCTGGCTGGAGACTCACAGCAGCAGGGTTCTCTGTCTCAGAGCTCTCTCCCTTGCAGCTGCTGGGCCTGCTGGGTGACACGGAGCTGGGCCCTGCTGCAGCTGATGGCTTCTCCCTGCTCATGGCCGAGTCCCCGGATGTGCTGCACAAGAGCTGCCATGCTGATGTGCGCATCATGTTCCGTCAGCGCTTCTTCACTGACAATGTCCCCAAACTGGTGCAAGGCTTCCATGGGGCTGGCCCTGGTGAGTGGCCACCCCCAGCCCAGCCTCACCACTCCTGACCCTTTAACCAGGGGACCTGAGCCAGCATCCCCTCCTTCTATAGGCTGGTTGTAACCATCTTTGCTCTCCACAGATGTGAAGGCAAATTACCTGAAGGGCCTGTCCCATGTGCTCAACCACCTCCCCAAACCTGTGCTGGTGACAGAGTTGCCCACGGTAAGAGTCAGCCTGGGTGACAGGTAGGGTGAGCTGTGACATTGCAGAGTGCACAGTTTGGGGTTACTCATGATTCCTGTGTTCTCCCTCTCTCTGCAGCTGCTTTCCCTCCTGCTTGAGGCATTGTCCTGCTCAGATCGTGTAGTACAGCTCTCCACATTGAGCTGCCTTCACCCACTGCTGCTCGAAGCTCCCCAGGTCATGAGCCTGCATGTCGACACACTGGTCACCAAGTTCCTCAACCTCACCTCCAGCCCCACCATGGTGCGTGCACCCCCTCCTTCCTTCCTGCTATGCCCCTCTCTCCTGCCCCTTGTGGTGCCCTCATTCCTGTCTGTTCCAGGCTGTCCGCATCGCCGCCCTGCGCTGTGCCCATGCTCTCACCAGTCTGCCCACAACAGTGGTAAGTGCTTCTGCAGTACCCTGCTGCCTGCTCCTGTGTGAAGAGGGCCAAGGGGGCCACAAACCTCCTGGGGGGCAGCCAGCATCCATTTCTCTCAGAAGGGGCTCTTTGTGTCCTACAGCTGCTCCCATACAAGGGCCGAGTTATCCGGGCACTGGCCAAGCCTTTGGACGACAAAAAGAGGCTGGTGCGAAAGGAAGCAGTGGCAGCACGTGGAGAATGGTGAGTGTGTGGAAGTAGCTGCTGAGGGGGTGCCAGTGTGTAGGGGACATGGCTGATGGCACCATCTCTGTCCCTGCAGGTTCCTGGTTGGGAGCCCAGGCAGGTGAGCGCCCTCTGTCCCCTCCCTGTGCTGACCCAAACAGTCTGACCAGCGCCTCGCTAAGCCACCAAGTCATCCGACTGATGCCATGGAGCCTCTGGATCCTTAGAGCCCAGGACTGCCCCAAGTGCTAGGGCTGGAGCGTGCAGGCCAGCAGACAGCACCCCTCACTGCTGTCCCTTCCCAGCACCCACAGCAGGGAAGGAGTTGTGCTGCTTGTGGCTTGCCCACCCCCTGCTGCAGCCAGGGACAGTGATGGACAGCCCCTACCACATGTGAGTGGAGAGGACAGGTCTGTGCACACATGTGGTGTGTGACAAACCAATTGCCAGAAGAATAAATATATCTGTTTTGATAATGCTCTGAGGTTCTCCATGCAGCTCAGGCTGGGTCCTCAGTGTTCTTCTGTATGTTGACTAGCTTAAGATGCTGCTGGTAGTAGGCCCTTCCTCCTCATTTAACATTGTGGTCCCTCTTCTCCCATCCCCAGAAGTCCATGCCCCCACAAGATAACAAAAACAGACTCCCTTAAAAAAAAAAACAGTATTTAGTAGATGGTCTTAAAAAGACTCCCCGAGGAGCACTTGGAGGGATGGGGGTGCCATCCTCTGCACCCAGCCCTTCAGAGAGCTGAGCTGGGCCAATGCTGGTCTGTACCTGTGCTAATGAGGGCCAGCACTGTTAGCTGGAGCAGGGAGCAGCAGCTCTGCCACCTTGCCCCTGGGCTGCCTGCAGCCACCAAGAGCCAAGGGGGCAGGTATCGAGGCACCAGCACTGTCCAGAGAGTCTCCCATGGCTCTGGCTCTGGTAAGCGATATGTGCCAGCCTTCTGCCAGGCACTTTGGCCAAAGGAAGCTGGAGCGGCGGAGCGGGTCCCCCTTGCGCTCTCCTGCCTGTGGGAAGGGATGGCCAGAGCACAGGGCCTCAGATTGCCAGAAGTGGTGCGCGTTGCTCCATCACACAGGGAGGCAGGTCCCAGCTCAGGCCTGTTCCATGGGGCGGGTGAGGAGAGGGCAGCAGGACTCGGGTGAGCCAGTGCCTGTGGGGAAAGTGAGGCCACAGCCAAAAGGTGAAGTCTTGATGCTTCTCAGATCTGAGGAACCATATCCTGAGCTGCCACAATGGCTGAGCTGCTCAGCTGAGATTCTGCTGGCAAAGGTGTGCTGGGCAGGCCACCTTGTCACCAGACAGGGCTCCTGAGGCACAAGGCCAAAGATGTCCAGGTCTTCCACACCTTACAAAGCCCAGTGCAGTGCAGAGTGGGATTAATGTTCACTGTTGTCCTCTCCCTCAGCAGCCCAAGGAGAGCCTTTGTTGTCCCTACAACCCCAAGAGCTGCTGAGCCACCACCTTCTCAGGCAGGGGCTTCCCCAGGATTTTACCTTGGCACATCCACACCCAGGAACACTTTCCAGTTATCCCAGCTGCCATAACTGTAGGGGTTCCTGAAGACCTGCAGGACAGGGAGTGGCACATCACGTCTGGCTCTGCCCCAGCCAGCCCGCGTGCCATGGACTATGCTCACCTTGCCTTTCTTCTGCAGTCTCTGCCTCTCCTTTCTGTTGATGTGCCGTTCAATGCTCGTTTCCCCGCGGGTAATGAGGGCAGCGTGCCACAGTGTGAGGGCACCCAGGGCCAATGCAACCGAGCTAGGTATGACAAGGGACAGCAGGTGGAACCTTCCCTGGTGCTGCAGCTGGCAGGGGCTGAGGCTGCCTCCCCACACCCACAGCCACGTAAGTGGGTCGGCTTGTCTAATCTACTATGACAGAGACAAAATCTCTCCTCTGTGGCCCAAAGCACTGACAGGGCAGTGACATCTGCACTAGAGTGAGCAAGCCCACCTCCAGGCAGGTAGATGGTGAGCAATGTCACAGGCCTTACTCTGTTCTCCCCAGCCCCTGGGCCCCCTCACCTGCACAGGACCCAAAGGTAGACCACGCTCTTGTGGAAAGCTCGCTGGCGGAAGGAGAAGGTGGGTGGTGGGGTCTGGTAGTATGTCTGAAAAAGGACCAGATGGGGAGGATTATCCAAACTGTTTCACAGTTAGAAGCCAGATAGGGATTGCTGCACCCCTCCCTGCTGCAGAGCTTGGACAGCAAGAAAAGATTGCAGCTGGAACCAGTGCAACAGCCAGGGTGAGGGGGAGGCAGCCTGGGACAGCCACGAGACAGACAGACACCCAGAGCTGGCACAGGCATGAGGAACAGTGGGCTGGAGATAAGGGGACAGGGAGCAGCCATGGGATTGGGTCAGGACACTGCAGCTGGGGGTCAGGGAGAGATGTGTATGCAGTGCTGCAGCTTCACCAGGAGACCATGGCCTGAGCAGCACATGCCAAGAAGCTGTCACCAGCCCAAGTCCCTGGAAGCTGGGTGCACAAAGGCAGACCCCAAGCTGCTGGAGGCACTGTTCATAGCAGAGCTGCCTGACCAGCCCCAGCTCTCTGACATGTGAGATGAACATGGGGGCTGGTTCTGATGTGGGGTGCTCCTTGAGAGCAGAATCCCAAGCAGGACCCAGCCTGCAGGGCAGCTCTGCTCCACACTGCCTGGAGCAGCTGGGGGGCAGGGATGTCCCACCTGGTTGGCAGCCACCTGCAGTCTCTCCTTCTCAAGCAGTTTCATTCTCTAAGGGGACGGAAAACAGGGCACCAGTTATGTGTCTCAGAGGAGTGGGGCAGGGACCCTTCCCCTCACAACCCCACAGGACCAGAGCAGCTGGGGGCCTCGCAGGAGGAAGAAGAGAGGAAGCAAAGTCATGATATGACCAGGCCTGGCCCACACTTGCTCTGCAAGCTCAGCCTGGGGAAGCCAGGCAGCCTTGGCACATGGCAGTTGAGGCTGCTCACCTCAATGGCTGCGTAGGCATCCCGGAACATCTCCCAGCCGCTGATGCTGCAGTAAATGCAGCCCATGGTCATGAACAAGCAGAAGGAGAAGAAGTAGCGGTGGTTGTAGTGTCCCACACAGTTGTTTAGCCAGGCTGCCTCTGGGGTTAAAGGTACATAATTGTGACATACCATGGGTCCAAACCCAACCCAGGGACCAGGGCAGTTCTGGGCCCTGCTCCCATCACCCATTCCTATGCTGGCTGTCTCCTCAAGAGAAGGGACTGGGAGAGAAGAGGGAAGCAGGGCTGGCTCCCCCCAGGAGTGTGCCACTGGTTAGTACTGCAGAAGGATACGGCAGTGGTGGTCCATCTTCAGCACACACCTGGGAGAGAGGAGACCAGTGCCAGTGTCAGAGCCAGTGCAAGTGGTGTGTTTGGGAGGGGACAGGCTCCCCTCAGCCCTGCAGGCTACAAGCGACAGGGCAAGGAGGTGGCAGAGCAGAGGAGAAGGGCCCCTGTCTCACTGGGCAGGGGGTGAGGAGCGGGGCTCCAAAGGCTGCCCCAGGCAGAGGGAGGGAGCCCTACCTGTTGCAGATGCTGCAGTGGTGGGTGCGAGCTGGCTTAGGTGCAATGCATTTCCTGCAGATGGACACACCGGTGAGGTCATTCTTGGCCTGTGCACACATCAGAAGAGATTTGTGCCCTTTAAACCCTCCAGCTGTCCCCTATGCCGCCCTGCTGCCTCCCCCCTCTACACTGTCCAGCCTAGCTTCTCAGAGGCATCCTGCAACAGTATCACCAGGCTGTTCCCACTGACCATCTGTAGCTGGTCCCCAGTGTCCAACTGGGAGAAGTTGTGCTGCTGCTCGGTGCCTCACCTGTGGTGGGTGCCCAGGTGAAGTGGTGATAGCCATGTAGTAATGGAAGACAATCATGATGAGGTTCCAGTGTCCATAGGCAAGGTGCCAGCATATCCAGGCAGGTGTGTAGGTCTGCAGGATGAGGGGCAGCAGGCAGATGTACACGATGGCCACAATAGAGCTCGTCAGCCCAATCACCAGTGCCACAAACACCTACAGGAAAGGGGCCTGAGTCACTGGAGTGGGCAGCACCTGCCCCTTGCTGCCAGGGGAGAGGCATGGGCAGGACAGAGCCAGAGGAAACCAATCTGAACCACACACTGAGGTCCCAGCTCACTTCCTGCCCAAAGCACAGGCAGGCCCAATCCTGGTGCCCCAGCACCACGTGTACCCTGCCCAGTGAGGGGAACTCACCACACCAAACCAGCGGGTGACATGGTCCACCAGCCAGTAGACCGGCTCGAAGAGAGAGTCTAGCACCACATCGCCGTTGGTAAAGGAGTTGTAGAGCAGGGAGCGGAGGCAGAGGTGTCCGTAGTGCCACAGCTGCTCCACCTGCCGCACCAGCTTGAACCGCCGCCGCCGGCCCAGCCGCAGGCACTTGAGGAGCAGGCGCATCACCGCAGCAAACATCCGCTGCCGGCTCCTCATCCCTGCTGCACCTCGCCTGGGGGGACAGGAGCTCGGCGTGGGCAGGCCACCCTGCTGTCTGGCTGTCCCTCGGGAAGGGTTTCCCCTCCCTGACGCGCTGATGCCGGTAGTGCAGCTCCCTGAACTGCCAAGGATGCCGAGCTGGAGAAGATGAGCCCAGGCTCCTGGAGGCTGCGGGGCTGGTGTCGCCAGGATGTCTCTTTGCATGGATCAGGGGGCACAGGCCCCTCAGCATCTGGGCTCAGGTGCTCTCTGGTCCCATCTCGTCTTTCCCAGCGGGGAGGGGGCCGGGGGAGTGACACGGAGAGTCTGACTCAGAGGAAACCAGAGAAGACATGAGCATCCAGGATGCTGGGCCATTTCCAGGGATGACTTCAGCCCTTCCCAACATGTTCAGGAATAGGGGAATCCAAGGAACATGTGAAGGAGACAGTGCAAAATTACCCCTCCACCCCTAGTCCCTCCTTATCCCCAAAAAGTAGGGTGCTATTTCCCTTCACCTCAAGGGAAGGTTTACCTTCTGGACCAGGTTGCAGAGGCTGCCCTGCCAACCTCACTCCAAGAGTCCAAACACTTCCTCCTTCTCCTCGCCTGGATCCTTAAACAGTGCCACATACCAGCAAATGAGAGCAACCAGGACCAGCCCTGGGCCAGTGCTCCCCTGCCTGCTGAGCCCCTCGTCCCACCTGAAAGCTTTGCTAGGAGTGATGAGGAACCTGATCTGGCCCAGCATATGGGAAAACGATCTGCAGGGCTGGGGCCCCCAGGTCTCTGTGCAGGCAATACCCATCAATATTAAGCAGCAAGGCTGCCCCGGGGTCCTGCCAAGGCACGTTCTGAGCCTGGGCCAAGCACTCGCCTTGGTCTGGTGCCAGGCACTGGTGCCAGAGCTCAGAGTCCCTCCCGCAGGGATTGTCCCTCTGCGCTGCTGTGCCCACCTAGACAGTCCCTGGGGAGCAGCAGGGAGGGTGAGGGCAGAAGCTGCAGCATCCAGATGGGCTGCCCAGAGGAGCCAGGGCTCTCCTCCACTCTGTCTGAGGAGTGTGAGGTTGACCCCAAGGTTAGGATCTGCTGGATATGAGGACCCCAGACTCAGCAGCCCATTCCAGATCACAGGCATTGCTCCTGACCAGGCTTTCTATACCCTGGTACAGGAGAGGTGAGATATGCAAACGCCTGCATCACCCTCTTCTCCACATTTCCCCTTTGGCTTGCCAAGAGCTTTTCCTTGAAAAGCAGGTGCAAAGTGGAGCAACAACTTCCTGCCGTACAGCCTTTGGGTGGCACACATCCATATGTTGTCAGTGTGGTAAAAGACAAAACACTGCAGCCAGAAGCAGATGTTGAGGTCAGCCCTTTCCTCCAAAGACACAGCATCTTCCTGCCCCCTGGAGAAGCTTCCTCACCTACAACAGCGGCGGCTGTTGGGAGGGAACCCACGGGACAGGCAGACAGCCTTCTCCAGAGCAAGACCCACTGTCCCCAGGCACCAGCCTGAAGACAGCAGCACAGCCACAGAGATGAGGCTCCAGCAGAGCCACGCAACTTTCCCCTGCCCAGCCGAGCACTGGGATCCAGCCTTCGCCCTGCCCATGGCCATCCCCACATCCCAGCGAGGCACCGAGCCCATAGGAATGGGACAGCGACCGCGAGCAGAGACAAGAGCATCGGCAACATCACAGCCAAGGGGTGGGGAACCTTGGATTTGGCCCCACCCCAGGCAAAGACGAGGCCTTCCCCTGCCAGGTCCAGGCACCCAGGCGCAGCCCTGTGGCACCTCCCCGTGGCTTCACAGCGCCCGGCTCCCCCGGTTCAGTAGCACCGAGCCCCACAGCGCCCAGACACTTTCCGATATTTAGCCCCATCCTCAAAAGCTGCCCACGCCAACAGCCCCACCGCATCCAGCCCCGTAACAGCCAGGTCTCCCTGCCCCGTAGCATCCCCCACACTGCCTCCCATCACAAGTGCACCCCCAGGGCCACAGACCCCCACTGCCTCCCGGGTCCGCACCAGCACCTCCTGCCTCACAGCACACGAAGCATCCCCCATCACCTCCCGCCCCCCGCGCTCCCCGTCACAGAGCACCTCTGTATAGCCGCCGAGCCCGCCCAGCCCCACGGCACCACAGCCCCTACAAGCCCACAGCGTCTCGCAAGGCCTTGACGCCCCCGCCCGGCGCCGCCGACCTGGGCCTGCCGCCGACCTGGGCCCGCCGCCCGCCGCCTCCATGCCCGGGCCCCGCCGGCCCACGGGCAGCGCCCGCGCACGGCATGCCGGGAGCACTGTCTGCCCTCACTGGACTACAGCCCCCAGCAGGCCTCACGCCAGGCGGGAGAGAACCAATAGCTGAGACTCTTACAGCGCAGCATTGACGTCTGGAACCAATAGGCTGAGGGCTTTCTGGTGTGACTTATCGGCAGCGAGCATGGCGCCTCCCGCACGCTACTGCATCCCTGGTGAGTGCGGCCCGGGGCGGTCGGGGGCTCCTGGGACTGGGGCTGCAACTGCCCAGAAAGAGGACGCGGCGGCCTAGGAGAGGAGTACGGGGCGAGGCAGTACGGAGGGGCTTGCCCCGGGGATGCCCCGCACTGGGCCGGCTGGGAGCGAGCGCTGTGGCCGGAGCGGGATGCCCCGGCAGCCCCTGAGCCCCTGTGTCGCAGGTGAGCGGCTGTGCAGCACGGAGGAGGCCACGGCTGGGAGCGGGACCTACACTCGTCATGGCTTCATCTTCTCCTCGCTGGCTGGCTGCCTGGAGAGGAAGAATGAGGACAACGAGGTGAGCGCGGCCGTAGCAGGGCTGCTCCTCGCCAGGGCTGAGTGCCGTGCTCCCAGGCTGCACAGCCTCCCTGGAGGCTGGGCGGTGACGGGGAATTGGACTCCAGCGGGGTTCAGCTGGTGATCCTGTGCATGAGCTGTGCCCGGTGCTGACGCTCGTGTCTTGCATTGCAGCTTCCCGTGGTGTCGGTGGTGAGAGACAGCGAGTCCCAGCTCCTGCCCAACGTGGGGGCTGTGGTGACATGCAAGGTGGGGCACTGGACATGGCTGCGGTGACAAGCTGCATGGCCTCGGCTCTATCTCATACTGAGCTTTGTTCCTGCACACAGATAGGGTGGGGTGAACAGTCCCTGGGCTTCTTAGTTCCTTCTGTACAACTCCCACCAGGGCAGGGGCAGCCCGGGGGCTCCGTTGGGTACCTCACTCACAAAAACAGTGGGTATTGGCATGAGGGACACCTGCCCTGAGACTGAGGTGAGCTTCAGAGGAGGATTTTCTTTGCTCTCCTTCCATAACTCTTGCTGGGGCAGGGAGCATGCAGGTCAGTGCCTCAAGCAGCTTGGAGAAAGGATGGCACAGACCAGGGATTAATTTCCTTACATTCCTGGTGGAGGCAGGAGAGGGACTAAGATCACTTCAGGTCTCAGCCTTATTCTGGTGCCTTGAATTGCACAAGTATAATCTTCCTCAACCTGGCTTGCTGCCAAATGTCCCACCACTGGTCACAGGGAGGAGAAGGCCAAGTGAGATCTGAGCTCCCCATGCAGTCCTGCCTGCTCTCTGCCCTTTCCCTGCCTGGAACACTGATTCCCCTTTTCCTGTGTGCAGGTCTGCAGTATTAACTCTCGCTTTGCCAAGGTGCACATCCTGTATGTTGGCTCCACGCCGCTGAAGTCCACCTTCCGAGGCACCATACGGTAGGGAAAAGGTTAGGATCCCCCCCCCTTTCATGGGGAGGAAGGCTGTTGTGGGCAGTGCAGCTGGCTGCCCTGAGCTGGAGCTCTGCCCTGAGCACTGGGCTGGTGTCCAGCAGGTCCTGGCGAGTACCCAGGGAAGCCGGGACAGCTTCTACCACAGGCTGTTGAGTCGTCTTTGCTCATTGGCACTCAGATCCCTCCATTTCCTTTTTCAGGAGAGAAGATATCCGAGCCACGGAGAAGGATAAGGTCAGTGAGCCACCGCCAGTAACTGTTCTACACCCATCATCCCTGTTTCTGCTTGTGGGGGCCCTGTGCCCCCACTGACAGCACTCTGGTGCTGTGTGGCATTGCCTGCTCTCTCCTCTGCAGGTAGAAGTATATAAGAGCTTCCGCCCCAGTGACATCGTGCTGGCCAAAGTTGTATCCTTCACCCTCAGGGCCAGTTGGTTGGCTCAAGCTCCCTTTTGGAAGTTTTTCCCTTAATTCCTGTCCAACCAGATCTCCCTGGGGGATGCACAGTCCAACTACCTGCTGAGCACAGCAGAGAACGAGCTGGGTGTGGTGGTGGCACGCAGTGAGGCAGGTAGGGACAGGACAGGGACAGGGTCTGGGCTGAAACAGTTCTGCCTCATCCCTGCCTTAGGGGCAGCTGATGCAGCTGCCTCCCTCTCCCCACGGAGATGCAAATGCAAGTTTGGGAAGCAGCAACCCTGACCTACTGTGTTCCCCAGGGGTGCAGATGGTGCCCATCAGCTGGTGCGAGATGCAGTGCCCACGGACACACACTAAGGAGTTCCGTAAGGTGGCCCGGGTACAGCCCCAGTTCCTGCAGACATAACACCTGAGGGGGCAGGGGGCTGCAGGACTGGGGCCTGTGGAGCAAGCAGCCCCTGGGCTCCCACATCCTTCACAGGTTCACCCAGGCCTCCACTGACAAGACCGGTTTGCTATTTGTGGATAATAAATATTTTTTGAGAGCTTCATACTTTGTTCTTCACAGTCACTGAGGGAGCCAGGGCTCCCTGTGGCACTCTGATCTGGCTCCTGCAGTACAGCAGGCGAGGGGAAGAGTTTCCACAGCACCAGCGGCAGAAGGAAGCATGTTTTCACTGCTGGTGAAGGGGAGTGATGGAGTGATTTTGCTACAGTGAGGCAAACAGCACAGAGCCCTGGGCTGCAGCTGTGCTGGGCACTCGCATCACCAGGTTGGTTTTCCCACACTGGAATCAAGCCTGGAGCAAGGCCTGTTCCTGAGAACAGCCTGGGGACATATCTCTTCAGGCCACATGTGTGTGCCCTGCCCTTTGAGACAAGGGTGTGGCAGAGCCCAAAAACCACAGCATGGCAGGGTGTCAGCTCAGGCAGGGATTGCAGAGCTGAGCTTTGCTCCTTGAGCCTGGCACAGCTTCTGCAGTCTCATGTCTGTACCCATCAGTGACTGCTGCCTTGCACATATGCTGGCAGCAGGGAGCCCCACATCGCCCAGAGACACATGGACACCTCCTTATTGCGCATTACTCCTTTATTGAACTGGAACAAGACAGCTGCTATGGTTGGACAATTACACCGACCCTGTGCAAGCCCAGGCTCACGACACTGGCAAGTGGGAGGCCACATGACAGGCCATGTACACACGTAAGGGATGGGACACAACAGCATCTGCTTCACCAGCAGGAGGAGGATGGGCATCAGCTGGGGGAAGCATGTGGCAGACACAGACCTCCGGGCAGCAGGCTCCCTCCCTCGTCCTTGTCTGAAGGCAGTATAGTTAAAGCAGGGGCTGGCAGAGCTGGACCCAGTGGCATGAGTACCACCCTGGGGTGCTGTACCACGTGCAGCAAAACACAACCCTTCCAGTGGCGTCCCAGTCACTGTGCCACACACCTATGAGGGGATGGGGTACCCACCTCCATTGCTGCCTGCACAGCACTTGCCTCACTGCTCCCAGGAGGACTAAATCAAGTGACAAAACTACAGTAAACAGGTGACGACAGCTGCTGGGGATGCAAAGCAAAGGAGGAGCCTGGCATGGCAAAAGGATTGCTTGGCCTGTCCCTCTGCAGACAGGGTCCGAGGGTTGGGATCACAGCATGGACAGGGGTGGTTGCTGCCTAGCAGAGCCAGGGC
Source organism: Parus major (assembly GCF_001522545.3). Classification (NCBI taxonomy): domain Eukaryota; kingdom Metazoa; phylum Chordata; class Aves; order Passeriformes; family Paridae; genus Parus; species Parus major. The sequence continues at coordinate 20,504,813 of NC_031775.1, forward strand.
TCCCTTTCACACCAAACCTCTGTGTCCAGCCCTCGCCCCAGGGCCCCCAGGCTATCTGCAGAAGGGAGCCTAGTCTGAGGGAATGGGCCTAACCGTGGGGAGCGGCTCCAGCTCCACAGCTCCGAGTTCCTACAACTGTGGGGGTGTGAACAGAGGGGGAGGGGATGGCAAGGGGCTCTACTGTGTGCTGGTCTGCTACCTGCCCTCACTTCTTGGCCTTGCCCTGAGCAGCAACAGCTTCCATGGCCTTGCGCACAGTCTCCTCATCCCCCAGGAACTGCATGGGCTTGACAGGTTTCAGGTTCTTGTCCAGCTCATAAACAATGGGAATGCCAGTGGGCAGGTTCAGCTCCATGATGGCCTCTTCTGACATGCCTGCAAACACAGTGGTGCCATCACTCTTTGACTCTTCCCCAGTGTCAGCTGGGGAAGGAGGAGATCCCTGGGATGCTCCTGCAGGGATGACCTACCTTCCAGATGCTTGACAATCCCACGCAGACTATTGCCATGAGCAGCAATAAGGACTCGCTTGCCCTCTTTGATCTGTGGGACAATCTCCTCGTTCCAGAAAGGCAGAGCCCGGGCAATGGTGTCCTTCAAGCTCTCACATGTTGGCAGCTGGTCCTCTGTCAGGTCAGCATAGCGACGATCCTGGGAAAACAACCATGCTCACACAGCAGCCCAGTGCTCCCTATCACGGGTGGGAAGGTAGTGCCAAGATTTTGTCTTTCCCCCAAATTCTCTGTCTGAGAATCCACTACATGTAAGCAAAGCCAGGCTTGGAACTGCCTTTGAGGCTTGGGGCTGCAATAAGCCACAGTCTGGGCTGTGAGCCCTCCTGGAAAAAGTCATACATTGCCTACCCAAGCAAAGAAACCAGATCAAATATCCATGAATGGGTCACAGCACTAATGACTAACAGAGGTACTGTGCTCTCTGCTTGGATCTGTCTGTGCAATACCCAGAGGTTCAGCTCCACAGGGAGGAAGCAGGATAAACTCAGCCTAAAGTCTACCAGCACCATGCCCAACAGCCCCAGATAACGCAACAGAGACACAGGAGACCTTATAGATAAAGCCAAGCAACGCTGCAGGTGACTTTTAAGAGACTCTTAGCAAGGTTGTCAAAGAGCAATGTGCCTTACCTTTGCAATAGTGCTGTAGAAGGGGTGGTCAGACTGCATGGGAGGTGGAGGAATGTCATAGGAACGCCTCCATATCTTGACCTGTGCCTCACCGTGCTTCGCTGCTGTCTCAGCCTTGTTCAAACCTGTGAGAGCCCCGTAGTGCCTCTCATTTAGGCGCCAGGTCCGGATAACGGGTAACCACATCTGATCAATGGCATCCAGGACGGTCCAGAGAGTGCGAATAGCCCGTTTTTGTACCGAGGTGAAGCAGATATCGAACTCATAGCCGGCATCTGGAAAATACGGGGAAAAGGGGAGGCGGGGGAAGACCAGGAAGGTGAATGCCTGGCCTTATGCAACCGGTGAAAGGGCAAGGGCGGCGGCCTCACCGCACCGGTACTGGTCGCCTCCTCGTCCTTACAGAAAGCGGAGGCGGAAAGGACACGACCGGTACCTTAGAAGCAACATACTGCGGTACCTACGACTCTCCCAGCAGCACTGAACCCCCAACCTGGCACTGGAGGCTCTCGCACGGCATCGGAGAGCCCCAAACCAGCACCCACTAGGCTCGACGTGGCCGTACTAGGCCACATCCCTTCCTCACCATCCCCCGCAACCCGCCTCTTGTACGATACCCCCTCCCTCGTCCACCGGTACCTCGGAGGGCCTCGCCACCGCGCCGCGCCTCTTGCTGCCCGGCGGGGCTGAGGTCGGCGTCGTACCACCCGCTGAAGCGGTTCTCGAGGTTCCAGGCGCTCTCGCCGTGGCGGACGAGGACGAGCCGGTACGCGGCGGCCATAGCGGGCTGAGACACCGGGGCGCGCTGCTCCTCACGCCGCTACCGCGCGCAACTAACGCCCCCGCTCGGCCCCGCCCCGCCCCGCGCGCCGCCGCTGGGGGGGGGAACGCATGCGCTGAACGCGCGCCAGGCGGAGGCGCACGTACCACATGGCGCGGCCGCGAAGGGCGGTGCGACCTTCAGGGCGTGGCGTCACTGTGGCGTCACGGTACGCAGTAATACGTAACGCGTGACTGCTCGTCCGTGGCTACGGGATTGGTCTGAACGGTTTCATAGGGCCGCGGCTTGGGCACGGGGATGTCTGGTGGACTCTTGTTGGTGGTTTCCCTTGGGTCCTTCGGGTCTCCTATGTCAGCCCCGATTGGCCACGACCCCGCTGAGCTTTCCCGACACCGCTTCTCGCCCTCTCGGCCGTGCTGTGGCTTTTCCTGACGGCTGCCCTCACTCAAGATGGCGGCTGGCACCGGAAGCGGAAAGGGGACGCTGGGCGCGGCCGCACGTGGAGCTGGGTCCAGCATGGCGCGGAGCGGGAGGCTCCGGTCGGGAGCCGCGGCCAAGCTGAAGCGCTGGCGGAAGGGCCACAGCAGCGACTCCAACCCCGAGACCCGCCAGCATCGTCTGGCTGCCCGCAGCCGCTTCTGCAGTCGGCCGGCGGGTAAGGGCGGGGGCGGGCGGCGCGGTAGGACGGCAGGGCGGGCAGCTCCATCCAGACCCGTGCCCAGCGCTTCCTGGAGGGGTGTCGGGGCGCGGAGGGTGCGAGGCGAACCCTGAGGTCCTCCGAGAGCTGGAGCTGGGGCAGGAGGGAGACCGGAGCCACTGATAGTTCCAGGGTAGGCGGAGGCAGCAAACCGGGGAGGACAACCGAGGCCACAGCGTAGCGAATTAACCTCGTCGTGACACCGGGCCTCAGTACCGAAATGAGGCACCGCATGCTGCAGTGCCCGTCGCCTTGCGAGGCTCCCCAAAGCCCACGGCCGTACCTCTAAGTGCTGCTGTGGTATTTGGAGTAGCGAGGAATGTAAGAAACTAACATTCAAGTGGCCACATGATGGGGAAGGTAAACCGAGTGTCAGGCACTGCGAGAGCACTGGCTGCTCCTCGGCAAGGAGATCTTTCTCCTGCAGATGCTGGCTTCAGGCTGATATCTGAGACTCAGAGGGACATGCAGTATCTATCCTGGCTGGTTGCTAGGGCTTCAGATGGAAGAAGATAAATAGGGCAGAATACAAGAAACACCTCAGTGTTAAAGCCTTGGTACACCAGCACGTGTTTACGTAGACATGATGCTCTCTTCCATCAAAGGTGAATGGATTGTGCTCTGGTTTCTTTGCACAGGAATGAGGAGTTCTTTACAGTTATCTGTGTGTTTTTGCCTGTTGGGATGAAGCAGCACCTGCATTCCAGATGCTGGATATGAGCTTCAGCCAAACCAGTCTGTCTGGGAGGGGGGCATGGGGGATTTTGGGTTGATTGGTGGAGAGCGTGACTTCTCAGTTCTGACACATCCCTCTGCCCTGCAGAGAAAAGCAACTTGACGGTGGATGCAGTGAAGCTGCACAATGAGCTGCAGTCGGGGTCCCTGCGTCTGGAGCGGGCAAGTGACAGTTCTCAGTTCCGTATGGAGGAGGACAGTGCTGAAGAGGCTGCCACGGAGAAGTCCTCTGGCACCTTCCTGAGCGGGCTGAGCGACTGCACTAACATCACCTTCAGCAAGGTGCAGCGCTTCTGGGAATCCAACTCTGCTGCTCACAAAGAGGTATGGACAGCAGCAGGACAGGGAAGCGGGCTGTCTGGTGGGGATGGCTCCCTGGCTGTGAGGCTTAGAGATGCTGACCTGCTTTGCTGGCTGCTCACAGATCTGTGCTGTGCTGGCGGCCGTGACAGAGGTGATCCGCTCCCGGGGGGGCAAGGAGAGCGAGACGGAATACTTTGGTGCACTGGTGAGTGCTGGTTGCGTGGAAGAGGCACGAGGGGAACTGCTGCTGGTAGCATGGGCGGGCTCTGAGGAGGGATAGAGAAAGGTGCTTTATCCTGAGTGTCTTTGTTCAGCCAAGATGCTGTTGGGTTGTTCCTGGTTTCTTTTCCCCCTCCTCAGGGGTTGGGGAAGGGCTGGCCTGGTGTGAGCCCCTGCAGCCCATCGCTTACCCACCTTCTGTTCCCAGATGACCACGCTGGAGGCAGTGGAGACCCCTGAGTCGCTGTCTGCTGTTGCCTACCTCCTTAACCTTGTCCTAAAGCGGTGAGTGTTTGGCAGAGAAGCAGGGAGAGCTACCAGACCCCATCATGGAAAAGGGATTGGTGCTGTCCTCCCTCCTCAGGCTGGGGAAGAGACCCAGCTGGGGTGAGCTGGCAATGCAGTCCCCTTTGTGACTTCCACCAGCTGTCTGCTCCGCACCCCACTGATATGTCCCCTTCTCCTGGCAGGGTCCCGAGCCCTGTTCTTATTAAAAAGTTCTCAGATGCCTCAAAAGCCTTCATGAATATTGTGTCGTCACAGGCCTGCAGCAGCTCCACCTCTGCCCTACGATGGGTGAGTAGCCAAGAGGCAGCCAGCTTTGTCAGCTCTGCCCAGGGTTTGCTGAGTACTGGGGTCAAGGTTGTTGCTGTAGGGTGGTGCTGGGTGCTTGGCCTGAGGCCCTTGCAGTGAAAGGGAGATGTCTCTGTGGGGTGATGCTAATGCCCCTGCTGCTCCCTTTTCATAGGTCCTCTCTTGCTTGGCCACACTGCTAAGGAAGCAAGACTTGGCAGCCTGGAGCTACCCTGTCACCCTGCAGGTCTATCATGGCTTGCTGAGCTTTTGTGTCCACACCAAGCCCAAGGTGAGAGCCTTAAGTGCTTCTGGCAGGAGATGATGCTGCTTTTGGGGTTTGTTCCTGGGGATGGTTGTGCCTCTGTTCATAGTTTCTACTCATCTGTGTTGTTCTTTCCCCAGGTGCGGAAAGCAGCACAGTATGGCGTGTGCTCTGTCCTGAGGGGCAGCGAGTTCATGTTTGGTGATGCAGCCCCTGAGCATCACCCTGCAGCACCCTCCACTGCCAAGTTCTGTGTGCAGGAGATTGAAAAAGCTGGAGGTGTGGGGCACTGGAGCATGGGGTCTGTAGCTGAATGTGGGGGACTGCCACTGTGGGAGAATAAGGACTAGGAGGGAAGAGGGGAGGTTGCAGCACACTGGATTGCTGGGGAGGGTATGAGGTATCTTTGGGGCATACAGTGTTTTGAAGCCTCTTCAGCCATTCCATTGCTTTCCTGTTCCCAGAAGTCAGGGGAGTGTTCACCCTGGTTCTGTAGGTTAGCCTCACTGCTGTCCTGGGGGCTTTGCCTTAGGTAGGGCTTTGCTGTGGTATGCCACAGGCTCAAAGGTTGCTCTGCTCCTCTAGGTGCCAAGGAGGCCACCACCACCCTGCATGTCCTTGCCCTGCTACGAGATGTGCTGCCCTGCTTCCCTGCAGCTGTGGTGAAGACCTGCTGTGAGACCTTGCTCCGAGTCATGACCCTCAGCCATGTGGTGAGTGTTCCTGCTCCAGCGATGACAAGGGCAGACCCTTTCCCCATGGCCTACGCTCTGAAAGGGATCAAATTCTCAGCTGTCAGCCTGGGAATGCAGGATGCAAATGGAGAAGAGCACAGGACAGCTTGCTGCCCTGACTGCTGTGGAAGATTGAGGCTATGCAGATGGGGCATATTTGCAACAGTGCTGAGTTTTCCAGGGCAGAGCCTACTTTTGGGTTGGGGGACAGTGGGTTCAAAGCAGAGCCCCCTCTCTGACACAGTGTCCTTTGCAGCTGGTGACAGCGTGTGCCATGCAAGCTTTCCACAGCCTCTTCAGTGCCCAGGCCAGCGTGGCCTGCCTGCCAGCTGAGCTCAATGCCCAGATCATCACTGTGAGTATGGGGTACCAGTGTGGGGAGGGACAGAGCTGCCAGTTGGACAACATCTGCCCACCTATCCACTTTTCTGCTTCCGCAGGCTCTCTACGACTACGTGCCCAGCACAAGTGACCTGCAGCCACTGCTGACCTGGCTGGCCACCATGGAGCGGGCACACATCAACCTGGGCAGGTGCAGATGGGGGCCACAGTTGGGCAAGGGGAGAGTTGGCTGATTGGTCTCTAATCTGGCCTTTCTTTCCTGTCCAGGCTGCAGAAGGATCTGTGCTGGGCTCACCTGCCCCGGCTCTTCTCTGCTGCCATGAACTGCTTCCTCTCCCCACACTCCCAGGTGGTGTCAACGGCAGCGCAGACCCTGGAGGTACCAGACCTGGACACTTCTCCCTGCTTGGATGCCCTGGGCCTTTTGGGGGGCTTTGCCATGGGGCTTGGGGCTTGTCAGGGAGTGGTATGCCCCTCTGTGTCTGTGAGGCTGGGGGTTCTGTGGTCCAACAGCTGTCTCATCTTTCCTGTTTGCCCTTGCAGACCCTCCTTAGTGAGTGCATTGCTCCCCACATGGAGAATGTGGGCACTGTGAGTGCATCTGCCCCAGCCCCTGGTGCCTACCTGTGCAAGATGTTCAGGTGAGGAGCAGTGATGTGGGAGGGACTGGCCCCATAGGTCTGGCTGAGCTCTATGAAGCATCTGCCCAGTTCTCTATAAGGTCTGGCAGGCCTGGTGGGCACCCTGAATAATGCCAGTGTGACCGTCTTCTTTCTCCTCCCTAGATCGGTGGAGGAAGGGCTGACATACCGTTTCCATGCAGCATGGGATGAAGTTCTGCGAGTGTTGGAGATCTTCTTTGAAACTTGTGGGAAGCAGTGCCATCCCATCATGAGGAAGGTGAGCCAGGCTGGGAGGGCACAGATTCATCCATAGAGGCTGGTGGGGTGGCTATGCCGCTGTCCAGGCTGTGTTGCCTCCTCCAGCTCTGGAGCAGGGCCATGGTGTTTGCTCTGCTCTGTTGTACGTGTGTGGCCAGAGCATGCACTGCTCTGGGACACTCAGCACAGGGACATGAAGGGCAGCTGGCATCCCTGGGCAGGCAGAGTGTATGTGCCATACCTGCGCACATGGCTCTTCTGTGATTGTCCTGCCCCGTCCCTGCAGTGTCTGCAGTCCTTGTGTGACCTGCGTCTCTCCCCACACTTTCCCTACACTGCTGAAGTGGACCAGGCAGTGGGGGCTGCTGTGAGCACCATGGGTCCCGAGGTGCTACTGGAAGCTGTGCCCCTGGAGATCAATGGCAAGGAGTGAGTACGGTCATGGGGTAGCAGCTTTGCAGCTATTATGTTTCCATTCAGTCCCCATGCAGTGCTGCAGGCATTGCTGCTAAGCCTACCTGTGCCCAGGGGCTGGGTAAAAGTGCCCTGTGCCCAGGGGCTGATGCTGGCAGTGCCCCACACCCTCCTGACCTATGCCTTTCCTCCCAGGGAGACACTGGATTTCCCCCGCAGCTGGCTCCTGCCAGTGCTGCGGGACAATGTGCAGGGTGCACGGCTTGGCTTCTTCACCAGTTACTTCTTGCCTTTGGCGGCTGCCCTGAAAAGCAGAGGTGAGGAGAGCAGCATATTAGGGGTCTCAGCAGTCCAGGGTGTTCTGTGGGATCGCCCTTCTCTGCCCTGGGGTGTGGAGAAAGGCTTTGCAATGTCTTCTGCTCCACTCATCTCCTCTTTCTCTTCTGCAGCCCTGGAGTTTACCCAGGCTGGGAAGAGTGTGGAGGCCAAGATCTATGACACGCTGCAGTGGCAGGTAACAAGCAGTGCCTGGGAGCCCTGCCATAGTGTTCCCCTGGTACCAGGCTGGGGAGCAGTGACTTGGGCAAAGACTGTGGCCTCCCACCTTTTCCTTTGCCTTCCAGGTCTGGACTCTGCTGCCTGGTTTCTGCACCCATCCCACAGATGTGCTGGGGGGCTTCAAGGGGCTGGCCCGCACCCTGGGCATGGCCATCAGCGAGCGCCCAGATCTCCGCCCCACTGTGTGCCAGGCCTTGCGCACCCTCATCCACAAAGGCTGCGAGACAGGTTCGGGGGGGGAGGAAACAGGTCCTTGTGATGGGTTCCCGTCACCTGTGGAAGGGGAAATGCTGATCTGTAGCCCCCTGTCATCCTTTCCCTAGATGCAGAGCGAGCAGAAGTGGGTCGCTTTGCCAAAAATTTCCTGCCCATCCTGTTCAACGTGTACAGCCAACCTGAGGAGGATGGGGGCACAAGTGCTCAGCGCCGCTCTGTGCTGGACACTGTCCGTGCTTACCTGACCATCACGGATCCTCAGGTGAGGGGCCTTTGGAGCACTGGGGCAAGCTGTTCTGGCTCAGGCCAGCATCTAGCCAGACCCAGCCTGATGGGGCTTTGGTGCAGGTCTGATTGTAGAGGACAGAAAGAAGGGCTCTGACCAGAGAGCAGCTCTTCCTGCCCTCATGGGCAGGGAGACCTTTCTGGCTCACAGTCTGGGGTTTCCCAGTCACATCTTACGGTCACATCTGGCTCATCATGCACAAGCTCTTTATGAGCTTGTCCAGGTCTTTTTGGACTCACTGGTGCTTCTGGTCTCCAAAAATTCTTGTGGCAAGTTGTTTGCCAGGTGGGCTGCAAACTCTTGTAAAAGCACTCACTTCAATCAGTTCTGATCCTGTGCCTACTCTGCAGATGGTGTGCGGACTCCTGGAGAAAGCCAGTGCAAAGCTGACCAGCCCTGAGAGTTCTGAGTTTGCCAGGTAACACCTGGGAGCTGGTGCTAATGGGTAAAACTGGCATACTGCTGGTGAGCATCACTAGGGCATTGTCACCTAAGTGTGGGCTTTGTCACCATTGTGCACTTGATGTGACTCGCATCTGGTGTCCCAGCTTGGTCAGGATGTAACCTGTCCACAGTTAACATCCGCAGCTGTGTGTACTCTGCTGCAGACTCTCCATCCTGGACCTGGTAGTGGCAATGGCACCCTACGCTGATGAGCAGTCCCTGGACTCCCTGTACCGTACCATCCAGCCTTCCCTCCAGGTGAGTTGGTCCCCAGCCTTGAGATGTGCAGAGGCTGCAGTAGGGCACCTTCTACTTCTGCCAGCTTCGACCCACACTCTAAGGACTGAGCATCTGCCTTAGGGGGTTTGCGCTGGGTGGTGTGGGGTGCTGGTGTCCTTTCAGACACCACGGTGAGGGACTGCCTTGACAGTGGGAGCATGTTGGCTGTCCCTGCAGAGCAAAGAGCACAGCATGCAGAAGAAGGCGTATCGCGTGCTGGAGGAGGTGTGTGCTGCTCCCCACGCTCCCTGCCAGGCCTTCGTCCGCTCCCACCTCCAGGACCTGCAGACAGCGCTGCTGGACTCGCTCAAGAGCGCAGCATCCCCGGCCAAGAGGGTGAGGGCAAGGGCCGTGGTGGTGGTGGTGATCAGCCATTGCTGGAAGGGGAAGGATGGGGTGGGCAGCAGGGGTAACCAGGTGTGTGTCCCTGGGTGTACCAGTGCTGGTCTGTTTCTCTCCCCAGCCACGGCTGAAATGCCTGTTCCACATTGTGAAGCAGCTATCTGCAGAGCATGAGCCTTTTGTCACTGCTCTGGTCCCAGAGGTGAGCATGGTCGCTGTGAGGAACTGTTCTGGCTGTGGTAGTGCAGCAGTGCTGACATGCCTGTTCCTCTAGGTCATCCTATGCACCAAGGAGGTGTCAGTGGGAGCCCGCAAGAACGCTTTCATGCTGCTTGTGGAGATGGGCCATGCTTTCATCCGCTTTGGACCCACCCCTGAAGGTGAGCTTCTGTTCTACTTGCTCAGCCCATGGCCACTCTGGAGTCCACTCATGGAGCATTCTGCTGAAATGGTCCAGGGATGCTGCTGGACACAGAGTGAGTCGGGGTCTGAGTCATCCCCCTCTTGCAGAGGCTATGCAGCGGTTCCTGCTCCTCATCTACGTGGGGCTCACTGGCTCAGTCACCATGATCAGCTGCACTGTGCTGGCACTGACCCGCCTATTCTTCGAGTTCAAAGGTGAGCAGGAGGGCTGGGGGGGACAAGGCACAGCCCTTCAGCAAAGGTAGATGCTAGGAGGAAGCCGTCTGTGGCTGAGTCCCCCCATGGTTGCAGATCACCTGGAGTTCAGTGTGGTGGAGCAACTTCTGCAGAACATCTGCCTGTTGTTGGCCTCCCGCACGCGGGATGTGGTCAAAGCAGCCCTGGGATTCCTGAAGGTCACGCTGCTGCTGGTGGACACCAAGCTCCTGGCCAAGCATGTCCAGACAATGGTGAGATCATGCATAGGGTGCCTTGAGGAGGGTGGTGGGGCAGACCTGTGTCTTCCTTGGGCAGCCAGGAGCATTTCCTGCTGCACTCTGCCTGGGAGCCAAGGAAACAACCTTGATCTCAGTGGCTGAGACAGCAGCGAGGAGGCCCCTCTCCTGAATCCTGGCGTAGATGTGCCAGAAAAGCCCCATCAACCAGCACTGCCAAGCATGGAGATCTCCCCATGGCCTTACCTGGGGCAGGCATGGAGAGATGGCAGCAGTGTGAACAAGGTGGTCATGCAGATAAAGGCTGGGAGGCTGGGTCCCCAAGGCAGGAGTGCTTTGGTCTTGAGAGTCTCTGTCCTGACAGCTGGAGGCTGTGGGGAACCTTTCAGATGACATGAGACGCCACTTCCGGATGAAGCTGCGAAACCTCTTCATTAAGTTTATCCGCAAGTTTGGGTAAGCCAGGGTCTTCTGGGGTGGTGAGGGAGCTCTCTGGGAGCCAGTGCAGGAGAAGGTGGGTGCTGACTGCTCTCTGTGTGTTTCCTCAGCTTTGAGCTAGTGAAGGGGCTGCTGCCAGCCGAGTACCACAAGGTGCTGGTGAACATCCGCAAGGCGGAATCCCGGAGCCGCAAGCAGCGCGCCCTGAAGAAGGCAGCTGCGGATATGGATGAGGAGGAGGCACCACCACCACAGCCCAGAGGAGACAGGTGAAGATGGGCTCAGGGTGAAGAAGGAGCAGCCCCCACAGGAGGCTTGGCACTAGATCTGCTCAGCTTCTGCTTCTAGAGATGCTGGAAACATCTCCAGGGCTGCTCTGTCTTGTGGGGCAGGCTGCACCTGTTACTCCATTTTCCATCATCCTTTCCACCTTTTGACCAGTATGGAGGAGATCCTGGCTGACTCAGAAGATGAGGAGGAGGAGGAGGAACAGCATCGGAGCAAGGAGCGGAAAAAGCAAGCACGGCAGAAGGGGCAGGCATGGCTCAAGGAAGGGGAAGATGATGAGCCCCTCAACTTCCTGGACCCCAGTGTGTCCCAGCGGGTGCTGGGTAAGGAGTGGAGCTTCACATGGGGCTAGGGTGGGACAGATGGGGCAGGGGCTGCTGCAATGCACAGGAGTCCTGGGGGTACAGCTGCCCCCAGAATTGGATCCTTCTCTAGGCTCTGACCCATTTCTCTGTGAGCAGCCACCAAGCCAGGCCCCAAGCGGCCCAGAGGAGTGAGGCATGATTTCCAGATGTCTGAGGATGGACGCCTGATCATCCATGAAGAGGAAGAGGAGCTGGATGATGATGAACCCAAAGGTACCTGGACTGACAGGGGCCACTCTAGTCTTGGTCTGGGTCTCTGAATGGTTTTGCCACCTGCATGTGGGATCTTGTGGGTATGTGCGTGGAAGTAGCAGGAATTGGTATGGCCTTGTGTCACACTCAGTGTCTCTCTTCTGGGCCGCTGGCTAGGGGAAGCAGTCACCTACATGATCAGGAGGGTGCTGGTTCAGCAGAGGCACCCTGCTACTGCAGCCCCCTCCAGGGGCTAGCACAGTACCGGGGCTCTCCCAAGCCCTCATCACACACTGACCTTATTATCCTGTACTATAGGAGAAGACAAGGAGATGGCAGATGTGCTGCAAGATGTGGGGCTCCGCAGTGTGAGTATGGGGCTCGTGGTCCTGAGGAGATGCTGGGGCAACTCATCCTTGCCAAACCACTGCCTGTGCCATGGCAGCTACAGCTCTGCCCAAGCACCCTGTGGGGACACCAGGCAATTGCCAGCTGCTTGGAGGGGTGCAGGAAGTTGTCTGGGATAGGGATGTGCTGTCTGGAAAGTCTCTGGGTGCTCATGGGAGGAAGCAGGAGGTTGGGGGTCAATGAGAGGGCAGAACTGTAAGGATAAGCCAGCTGCAGCGTTCTGCTGCCTTCTTCTGCAGAAGAAAAGTCAGAAGCGACGGTTCAGAGAGGAGCCAGACGATGAGGAGGTTGAGGCCGGAACCTGTTCTCAGTATAGAGGTAAGTCCTCTGCCTGTGCCCAGTCTGGGGCTTGCCAGAGGGCCAGAACTGTGTATCCATCTTGCTGTGCTGCTGCACAGGATCACAGAAGTAAGTAAGGAAGGGATCAATGTGTCATCTGGTCCAACCTCCCTGCTCGAACAATGTCATCCCTGAGCAGATGGCACATGATTGCATGCAGATGGTTCCTGAATATCTCCATTGTGGGGGACTCCAAATACCTCCCTAGGCAGTCTGTCCCAGTGCTCAGTCATGGACACAGCAAAGAAGTTCTTCTCGTGTTCAGGTTGAACTTCTTGTGCATCAGTTTCTGCCATTGCCTCTTGTCCTATTGCCCAACAGCACAAGCAGAGCCTGGTGCCATCCTCTTGACACCCTCCCTTCAGACAGGGACATTGCCGAGGTCTCCTTTTAGGGGCCTTTTTTCTAGGCTGACTAGGGTTGAGTTGGAGGTGCAGAATTCCTTTCCTTGAGCTGCTGGCAATGCTCTTCCTAATGCTCTGCCAGCACACCATTTGCCTTCTTGGCCATGAGGGCACTGCTGGCTCATGAACAACTTGTTTTCCACCAAGATCCCCAGGTCCTTCTCTGCAGAGCTGATTTCCAGCAGGTTGGCCCCTAGTCTGAACTGGTGCCTGGGGTTATTCCTCCCCAGGTACACTTGTTTTCATTAATTTCAGATGGTTCTCTACACATCTCTCCAGAAATTTTACTTGTGGGGAATGGCCAGCCCTCTGCTGTCCCGACACCAAGAGCTGGAAACAAAAACAGGAACAGCTTCCACAGACTAGAACTGGGCAGAGGGAGGCCTAAGACCCCCTTCCAACACTTCCAACATACATTCTGTTTTCCAGCTGGAGGCTCTGGGATCCATCGGCCACTGAACAAGGAGCCAGCCTTTGGTGCAGAGTATAGATCCAAGGTGAGAGACCCATGGGATTGCAGGGTTTGTGTGGGGGGATGCTTGGACTCTGCTGGAGCAGGAAGCACCATTTGTGTTGGGAGCCTGGTTCAGTAGCACCAAGGCTGGAGGGGATCTCTGTTCCAAGAAGACCTGCCAAACACTCAGTGTCTCTGAACACTGCCAGCCCATTTCAAAGTTCCTGTCATATCCTTGCCATGGACAGTTCCTGCTCACTGCTCAAAGCAGGTGTCTGTAGCATCATGCTGGTGGGAATTTAGCTCCCAGGACAGTGTGCTCATCTGGCACCCCACTGCAACACAGTGTTTGGGATAGCTGGGTGGCAGGGTTGCACTGGAATGGGATGCACATGTCTTCCCTGCATGTGCTGCATTGTCTCCCATGTCGCTGTCTTCCACAGAAAGGTAAAGGTGACGTGAAGAAGAAGGGCCAACTTGACCCCTATGCCTACATCCCCCTGAACAGAGCTAAACTCAACAGAAGGTGAGGCTAACCAGGAAGAGCACAGGGGTGGGAACGAGTTTGATCCTACTTTTTGTTGTGTTTTTTGGTGGGTTTGGGAGCTCCCTGTTATCTGCTGTGCCACTCCTTGTGGAGTCTGGAGCAGCATTCATATGTGTTAGATGTTCCCTGCACCAAACCAGCTTCCTGCTCCTTGCTCCCTCCAGGAAGCGAGCGAAAATGCAGGGCCAGTTCAAAGGCCTGATGAAGGGAGCCCAGCGCGGGGCCAAGGCCGGCCGCAGGAACCGTCTGAAATCCCAGCGCTCCTGAGGACACTCAAGTGCTCGACCTGCCCCTACCCAAGGACACGGCATTGTGTTAGTGGAACAGCTGGGAGTCCTCTTGAAGGTCATCTCCGTTTGTTGGAGAGTCCCTGGGAAGCCACAGATGTATTGTGGACTGATGGCTCTTCTATGCCTGGAAAAAGATGCTGCATTGCCTGGACAGGCATGGGTGTGCATGTGTGAGAGCAATGATGTGTAAAGAATTCTCTGTATTGATAAATACCCTCTGTTCTTACCCAGCCCAGATTCCTCCTCTCCTTCCCTTCAGATCTTGCATAACTGTGCTGTGCCTCCTGTCCATGTGGAGCAGGTCCTTCTGCAGCTGCAGGGCTGCATCCCACTGGGCTCTCACACCAGCATCAGCCTGCATCTGGAGCCAGAGCTCTCTCTCCTACATTGGGCTTGCCTGGAGGCTGCCAGAAGCAGCACTGTGGCACAGAGCAGTGCGTCACATGTGCAGTATGGCTGAGGTGTGGAGATGGCCATAGAACAAAGCCAGAGAGGATGAAGTCCTTACAACCAGCTTGCTTTAACAAGTTCCCTGGCAGGCTCTTCTGCCCAAAACCATGGCCAGGGAATCTGCCATGCAGAAAGTGTCTGCCATTTGGCCACTGGACACTTTTCCCATATCAACCATGTCCAATAGCAAGGCAGGAACAGTTCATTGCAAATTTCTTGAAACTGGCTGGAAAACTGCTAGAGCAAAGCTCTGGGCCTTGCCATTTCTCTTGGCTTTGAGAGCTGAGAGAAAGCCGTTTGCTTTAGGCACTTCCTTCCAGCTAGACCTGAGCAGCATGAACAATCCTGAACCTTTTTAGCTGCTCAGCACTGTCACATTGGCCTGAGCATCAGGTTTTGCCCAGCTACTTCTATGGTAAGCACAAAAGATGGTGTTTGGCCAAAGCACACTGAAGAGAGCGAGGCTGAGGTGGATATAGGTCCCATTGCTCGCATTGCAAGGAACATGTGTTGGTGAATGTAGCTAGTTTTCCCTTCCTCTTCCATATTAAAAAGCCTTCAGCCCTTTGTAATTTCCCATTGTGGCAGCTTACATGCTGGAATTGCAACGCTTCTTAGTTCCCTAATAAGCTAAAGGGATTGTGCTTGTTCAGCCTCTTACTGCAGGCTTCTTTCTGGAGGCTGCAAATCCAGTTTTGTGGCTTTCTTATGCTTGGTTTGTTTTTTTTTTTTTCCCCAAGATCCTTTCAAAAGCCTGGGATGGAGGAGGAGCTCTTGTACTGATACTGGTCCTGCCTTCTCAGGAATGCTGTTCCCTTTGCGCTTTCCCAGCCAGGGCTCTCAGTGGGACCCTTGAGCTCCAGGACCATGTTGAGGTGCTGCTGCTTGTTCTGCCAGAAGGGAACTCAAAGCAGGTTTTGAGCCTATGGGACAGGCTTCTTCAGCAGCACCTCGTGGCCAGGAGCTACACCCATCTTCCTCTGCAGCCTGGGCCTGATGCCCTTCCCTGAGAGCAGGACGAGGAGACAGGCAGCAGTCAGCTGAGACACCAACACCTGTAACCGGTGGCTCTATGCCCAGCAGAACTATCTGTCTTTACGCTTTCCCTTCTGTCCTTGGAGGCAGGGCTTGGAGAAGGCTGTAGCTAATTTATTTGGGAGCTCCAGCTTACCCTATTGTTTTTTATTTGCATGTTGTTGCTTAAATTAGTGCATGCCTACATGGAACAGAAGAGTTTTATTAGCACAGAGGATGATGTTCACCTGAGCTGGAGTCCAGAGAACAGATTCTACTGCAACAACATCTTGTTAATCAGCTAATTAATCATGTAATGCAATGGAAACCCCAGGCAAGATGTCATCCTGCCTGAGAAAGCTGGCTGTGAGTCAAGCCTGCTCCCCACATATATATGCCATAATATGGCAGGGAGCAGTGCTGCACCTTGGGGCCCTCAGGAGCCTGGGCACACCTCTGACATGGGGCAGGTGCGGGGTGGTGTGGGTCGTGCCTCCTGCAGCTGCCTGCCACAACTATTGCAGTTACCAGTGGAGAGGCACAATTTGAGGACCTGGAGATGTGCTTGGCTTTTGCTGCTCAAGCTGGGAGGTGGCTTGAAGGCTATTTCTTCACCCAGCAGGCTCTTAAACCATGCATCTTCTTCCCGCAGTACCAGTATTGAGCTGCACTTGTGCATGACATTGTCACAAAGGGATTTACCCTTGCAGATACCAGCTCGAGGAGAGGCTGGCAGGACTAACAGATTGCCCCCAGTGCTGGCTGGGACAATTGCAAATGCCCACCCTGATTCTTGAAGCTTTACATCAGGGACAGATATGCCCCATGAGGCTGTGCCCCCAACATCCAGATGGACCACCCCATCATCCAAGCACACTGCAGTGCCTTTCAGGTTCCCTGTTCACAGCTGGGATTCCTCACACTTGGTGCAGGGATGGGAAAATCCTCCTGGGGACAGCAGTGTAAGAGGAGCTTTGGTGTTTATGCTGAAGTGATTGGCAGCAAGATAATTAAGTGTGGAATTTTAAAATGCCAAGGGACCACTCCAGCTGAAATCCAGTCAATTAAAAAAATATTACATTAATTCCTAGTCCCCTCAGCACTCCAGTCTAGAGTTTCAGTTGTTTCTAAGTTGTCTTTCTGTAGTTGCTACCTGAGCACAGCAAGTGTGCAGGGCCACGAGGACCCTGGCTGTGAACACGGCAGCTGCCTTCACCCACAAAGGGGAAAAAAGGGGGAATAAAACTGCTCTTACCGTGTTTATATTCTCTATTTGTCCTTGAGGGAGAGCAGTAATAAAAAACACTCAAGCCGAGATGGGAATTGCATTTTATGGTGTAACTCGTGTTTCCTGGAGCACTTGGTGCGGCCTCTGCAGGCCGGGGGTCCGTCACGCACCGTGTGCGATTCCCGCAATGGCGGCTTGCGGCCCCGCTCTGCTGCCGTGCCGGGGAGCTCAGCACCGCGCCTCCGGCCTACAACTCCCAGCATGCCGCGCGCCGCACGGGTGGCCGTTCCCCCGCACCCGCCCACTCGTGCGCGCGGATCGGCCGTTGCCCGTTCGAACCGGCCAATAGCGGCGGGGCGGTGCCGCTCGCAGCCAATGGCGTCGCGCAGCGCCAGCGGGGCGGGGCCGAGGGGGTGGCGCGGCGGGCCAATGGGCAGGCGGAGCGGCAGGTATGAGATGGCGGCTGCAGCACCGGCGGCCGGCGGCGGCAGGTAGGAGCGGGATCCCAGCACCCCCTGGCCCCGTCCCGGCGGCGCGTTCTCCTCGGCCCCTCAACGCCGTTTTACGGGTCGGGCACCCCGTACCAGCCGGTGGGCCTGAGCCGGAATGTGCGCCTCGGCCCGCCCACTGCGGCGCTGCCCGTGAGAGCCGCGCCGTAGCCGCTGCCGCGCCGTCCGCCTCTGCCCCGGCACCTTAACGGAGCTGTCGGGCTCAGCGTTCCGGCGGCTCCGGAGCTCGGCCGAGCCGCCGCGCCGTCCCGCGGGGGTCGCGGTAGAACTCGGTGTCCCCGCGGCGCTCGTGTCCCCGCGGGCTGTGCAGCATCCCGGTGCTGCATTGCGGGAAAGCGCCGCCCGCTCCTCTGCAAGGGGAGAGATCCCGCCCCGGGCAGGGGGTGTTCCCGGGGGGGTGACGGGGCACCGTGCCCGCCGTGCAGCTCTGCCCGGCCCCGCTGTGCGGGGGCCCCGCCGGGCTGGCTCGCTCCTCCTGCAGCCGCAGAGCCGGCGCCGAGCGCTTGGCAGTTGCGAGGTTTGGTAGGGTGATGGCACTGTATGGACTTGCTTCGCATCCAGCCCTTCTTCTCCTTCGCTTTGTCCGCTTTGCGCGCGTTATTCTGCCTTTCCAAACGCACAAGCGATGTCAGCTTCACATAGTTCACCTTTAGTTCATACTTCTGTATGCATCACCATTCTGTTCCTGCTGCAATAAAATAGCAAGGTCTGCATGAGCACCTCGCTAGAGCAGTGTTGTGTCGCATGATTGTTAAAAGGCTGCAATACCTTCTCTTTTTTTCCCCTTTTCTTTTTTTTTTTTTTTTTTTCCCTCCTCCTGTATGCGTGCTGTGCAGCTGCAAACTGCGTATCCTTTAAATGGAAATTCTTGTAGATGAATAAACACAGTTGAGGGCTGATGCCTGATGCTCAGCCTGATTCACAGTGGTGCCGTCCGGCTCACTGCTGAGTGGGACCCATCCCACTTGCTCTGCTGATCTGGCAGCACCGCTGTGGTGCCTGGGTTGTGGCAGAGCATTGCCCTGGAAAGAGGGATGAAGAGATGGTGCTCATTGCAGCGTATTTGGACAGGGAGTACCTAAAATGCTGGACCTGGCCAAGGGATGTGTATGCTCAGTACATCTGATTCTGAAAATGCCCTTTTGGATAAAGTATTTTTAACATGGCCTGGATCAGCCTAAATGACTAGATTTATTTTTTTTTCTATGTTGGCAGTTGTCCTTAGGATGTATTCCCTCGCTCTTTATCCCCCGTTCTCCACAACCGATTGTGCTAATGCAAAGCCTGAAGTACAAGTTTTCCTCCAGCACCGCCTGTCACCCACAGGTAGCGCTAGAAAATCGATCTCTTGCTTTGCTGGTCTGTCACCACACAGGCCGCAAAGCTTGCTTTTTTTTGGTGCTTTTGCCCCCGTTTCCTCTCATCTGGAGAGAAGTGCAAGTTAGCTAGTAAAGCTTGCATGCTGTGCGTGTGGTGGTATAGCACGCTGGGTTAAAGACTGGAATTAAAAGCTGGTTGTCCTAAACTCCTTACCAAACATTACTGAACGCAATGAAAGATGATTTGTGTGGGTCTCTCTCTTCTGTTTGTGGTCTCTCTAACCTCTGCCTGGTTCTTAATAACTGAGAATGAAAATTGCAGTGTGCCAGAGTGCTCAACTTCAAAGGAGAAACATCTGTCTGTTTAATGAATGCATTTAATGTTGGACTCAAGCAGTGCCTAAATGCTTTGCCAGGTACTCATGTTGGCCATTTGATATGGCAGAAGGGAAACAACAGTGGGTCTAGATGAAGCTGGGAAAAGCCATAAAGCTTCTTGCTAAAATGGTTTGATAGAGTGGCACTGCACAACTGGACATCAAGAGCTCACATTGTAAACAGGTTATGAAAGGAGACACAGTTGCCATCTGTGTTTTACTGGAAATAGGAAAATGTTCACTGTCAACATGACTTGATGGCAAAAAATCAAAGTGACTTGCTGAGGGTCAGGCAGAGAAAATGGTTGATTTTAGAGTTAAAGCCAAGTCTGAACACATGGCTACTTTTCTCTGAAGATAGCCTGGGAGCTGGGGACAATCTTATTCACACATTCCCTTTTCCACAGCCCTCATGAGAATCTTTGAGACCTAGACTTGTGTTTGACCCCATACTCAGTCCAAGTCCTGTGAGGTACCCATCTGAACTGCACTCAAGGCCATGTTGTATTTGCAGTATTTTGATATGTTTGCATGTAACACCCTGTCCTGTTCCCATCCAGGGTGGGATGGGCTTTGACAACAGGATCCTTGTTCTGCTACACTTCAGTTTATTGTCTGTTTGCATGAAGGGGGAGCATTGCTTCCCACATAGCCCAAAGCAGCGTCTGGGTC
This sequence comes from Parus major, assembly GCF_001522545.3. Taxonomy (NCBI): domain Eukaryota; kingdom Metazoa; phylum Chordata; class Aves; order Passeriformes; family Paridae; genus Parus; species Parus major. The sequence continues at coordinate 20,524,177 of NC_031775.1, forward strand.
TCCTTGCCAGCCTGGTTGTTGCCTTGTTGCTGTGTGCACATTTACATGCCTATGAAAATGTCACAGAGCTTCGTTATCACTCCTTTAAAGGTGCCTGGGCATTTAGTTCAGTCTGAAACTGAAGCACTGAGTGCTAAACACTGCTGGGAAATCAAATGCCTTGTCCTAAAGGTCAAAAGTCCTCAGTGTGTGTTGATTTAATAAGTGACATGAACAGATGGAAAGGAGACAGGGCAGCATGGAAATGTTGGCTAATGTCAAATTGTTGCACTGAAGTCGAGTCCATCTTGGAAATACTGTCCCTCTGTATGTTGGGTTGGGCTCCTGATCACAGCTGAGGCCCTATATTTTCCAGTTGTTTTGGACCTAGCTTGTTCTGTATGATCTCATTTTCACTTGCCCTTCAGCTGGAGGCAGGAGCAGGGAGCTGAGGCCCTTTCCTTGCCTTGCACTGGGCTGGGTTCAGGCACAGCCCTGCTGTGCTGCTGCTGTGGAGGTTGTTACCAAACCTGCACTGTGGTCCTGGGGACTGACACCATGGGCTCCCAACTCACAGGGGTCTTGGAGTCAGCATGGGCAGAGAAATGGGAGGAAATGTGGCTGCTTGGTGGGATAAATAGGCTTCACAGGTCTGGTGTGTCCCTGGCCTCTCATCCTGGTAATACATTACACTTACTGTAGCGTCTGACAAGAGCATTGGGCCCTTTGCTCCAAAGTGCAAAACCCTCATTCCTTGACTCCTGGCCTTTCTCACCTCTACACTAGGTAATTGCAATTAAGCCATCTAGAGTTTCTTCATAAATTTTATTTTCAGAAACTATAGATAGCAGGGAATGTGATAAGCTGCTTAATAATTGCCTGCCAGCTGGCTTACAGGAACTTTTAATGTGTTTGCTTTTGGCCTATAAAGCTCTAATAATTTGGACTCCAGCCAAAACATCCTTTCTTCTTGAGCAGTAATGTGGTAGCTCTGGTTTTCAGAGGCAGGAATTTCTCCGGGGAAATGGCATTAGTTTTCCTTTTTGTTTTTCTGGAGCTCAGGCTCAAGGTTGAAGCATAGCTTTATGGTTTGGGACTTCCATATGGGCATTCCTACAGCCCTGCTTGCAAGCTGTCTTACAGCAGGAGACAAGCATGCTGTGGCTCTCTGTGCCTTGGAGAGCAGGAAGCCTTTTAGGGAACATCCTCACAAGCTCTTGGGGCTTCCTGGAGCTCTCCTCACGCACATGCCACTCTGCATTCTCTTGAGTGGCCCCTGGAGCATGTATAAATATATCACAGTTCCCTGGGCTCTGCAGTGAAACAGTTGATCCAGACAGAGATGAGCTGTCAGGGATGGGAAGAGAAGCTGTATCTCACTAGAGTTGCACAAAGTGACACTGTAGGTTATTGTCATATGGATTCTGGTATCTGTGTACAGTGTTCCAGTTTTTGACATCCTAGCCTGCCCAGATCCCCTCCAAAAGCCCTAGGCCCCCATACTTCTCAGTTTGGTGAGTTAATTGGGCTGTTTTCTGTATCTCTGTCTCTCTGGTGCCGCATGCTGTGCTGCTCTGTGGCGGGCCCAGCCTGTTTATCTGTGTGCCTCAGCAGCCCTGACCAGATGTCACCAGCTTATTTAAATGCTGGCATGCATCCAGGTGTTCCTCATCACAATTCCAGCTTGTAAGAGTTTACACATCTGGAACAAGGGATGTGGCCTTTGACATACTCAGTGGTGTCTGCAGAGGACTGCTGATGAGGAGGGATTTGATGTGCTATCATCCTTTGCAAACACCACTGTGATATGAAACACAGATGCAAGGATGCAGCTTGTTCACTGCACCTTTGGAGCGTTCACTACACAGAAGTGTAGTGAACAAAACCAAGAGCTGTGATTCCTGGATACCTTCGTCCTCTGTGTTTGCCAGGCTGTGACTACAAAACCTCACCAACAGTACTGTGAGGAGCTGGCTGTGGGTCCTGACCCAGGTCTCAGTATCCTCTCAGTCCAGGAAAAGCAACTGCAGCTAAGCAAACCTGTGAGTGCTGCAGCACACTGTACACAAATTGTGGTGCTTTGCTCAAGCACTGGTCTACAAACCGATGGTGGGATGGGATTCCCAAATGTGTTTCTGGGCACCAGCTGGTGCTACCAATTTTGGGTATCATCTTGTGGGAGGGCTGGAGGAAAACATCCATCCTGCCTTGCTGGGTTGCTCTGAGTTCCCAGACTGGTTGCTTCAATAGCTCATTAACTTTGCTGTGTTATTTTTATGTGATTGCTTGATTTTTCATGTCACAAGTAAACCTGATTGTTATGGGTTGCTGTTTATAGATGGTAGACCTGCTCTGAACTGGACACTAGCTTGGAGCTACTGGACTGAGAAGCATCTAGATGGTGTGTCTTTGCTGGTCTCTGAACTCCATTTCATCCTGCCTCTGAAGGATGTCCTAGGACTCTTACCTTCTAGAGTAAGGGTGACAATCAGAGGTGCATGCAGCAGTTTTGCATTGCTAGAGGCCAAGGAGGTATAGGTAGGACTGGGCCATGCCTGTTACTGACTTCCATCCAGTACACTCAACATGAGGAAATAAAGAGGATAAAGACATTTTAAAATGAGAAGAGCAAGGGAATGCTATCATTATTGGCAACAGGAAAGTACCCAGCAGCACACTGGGGATATAGCAGACAGATGTTTGGTGGGAAATGGCTGTGGGGCTTCCTCAGGCTGTGTCCCACCCTGCACTGAGGGTCTGGATGTGCCACACAGTGCCCTGTGGCACTGCCAAGCTTCTCCAGCTCCCTGGCACAGCTGGCTTGTCTCTGCCTCACCAGCAGCTCCCAGCAGTGCATGGAGCTCAGCTCTTGCTGCCCCATGTCCCAGCCGTCCCTGCCTGATAGCTTTCAAACCAGCTCCTTTATGCTCAGTCCCATATCACCCCTTGTGCAAAAGCTGGATTTCTTCTAAATGTCTGCAGTGTGACCTGATTATTTTTCCTGTCCTTCCTCGCCCTCCTTTTTAATAGTGTCTACAGAAAAGCTGGCAGAGTTCAGTTATATCAGTCATGGTGACTGATAGTGCTGCCTCTTCTCTTGGGATTCCTTTTCTTTTCTGTTCCTCCAGCATTCATTTCAGATTTAGCTATCAGCCCTCTAAAGACAGGGTACTGCCTTTGTTCTGTTTGTACAGCACAGAGCACAGCAGAGTCCCCAGCTGTGACCGAGGTTCCCAATGCCACTGTGATAAAAGTGAGCAGATCAGTAACAAGAAGAGGCAGCTGCTGCCATCTAAAAAGATTCAGTTTTGGTGCTGGTTTCAGTGAAATCAGGATTGGATCTAAGGCTCTTCTTCTATTGCTGGTCCCAGTAGGAGTTTATATTAAAATAGAGACACAAATGCATTGACAGTCATGAGAATCAGAGCAGCATTCCTATTTAACACTGTTTGACTGTGTTAATCCGATCTTAAGGCAGACATATGAGCTTGCAGATCTTTAATGTAAAATTACTGGATTTTTGGTGATGGCTGTCTTTCTGCATTTTTTACAGGGTCTTGGGTAGTCAGCTGAGCCATCGCAGAGTGTGGGAGCACCCAGACCTGGGGTAGTGGCACTGGGAAGGAGACTTGATGAGGAGCAATGCAGTGAACGTGAAGTTCCTCTCTAAGGCACCCCTTGGTTCTTTCCCTCCTAGCACTAGAAGGCATCTGGATGCTCTGATGTTGTGATGGCTGATTGAAGTACTGCTTGATTGACTTTAAAATATTCCAGTGGCTATTATTAAAAATATCACAAAGAATTCACTCAGGTCAAACTTGAGAAATTTCATGCTGAAATGCAAATTTCTTGATGTTTCACATATATCAAGCTGTCTTGCTACTGCTGTTTTCTTTGACACTGGTAATATATTGCATTTTCATTTTCTTCCAAAGCACAGACCCCCCCACCCCTCCCAACCCTTTTATCTTTTCAGATAGGTCCATCTCCTCCAGGTTCACATCACAGATGTGTAGCCAATGCTGCCAAGATCTACTCTGAGTCCTTTATTGAGACAGAATTTGAATTCATAGATGATAGCAGTGACATTGGATAACCAATATACCTGGTTTCCAAAAGGTGGCCAGGAGTTGTATTTGTTCCAGGTTGTTGAGCACAGGCCACCATTAAATAACAGCAGCTTTCTTAGCCAGCTCCTTGCTGTTTAAATTGTATATTATTATCTGGTTCTCACAGCCAAAAGGCTGAATCACTCTGTGTAAGCTATTTAAATGTGAAGAAAGCAAAGCAGAAATTAAAAAGGCAGTGTTATCTCATAAGGCTTACTTATATCTAGGCTAGAGACAGTAGGAAAGGATTGGCACCCACTGTGCTGTGCACTGTGTACTCATCACAAAAGGACTCTGCCCCTCAAGACCTTATGAGTATAACCCTAGGCAAAAATTACTGCATGTTTTTCCTGACATTTTTCAGACGCTTATCAATCATCCTATGGAGAGTTAGGGTGCCAAGTCTGAGGCCTGAATGTGATCTTTGTTACACCATCTTACAAGAATGTCAGTCTGAAGTACAGCCCTCAAAGCAACTTTAACTGTGAAGTCACTTCTAATGTCTCTGCAGTCCATTCCCATTAGACTATTTTTATTTTTTTATTCTTTTTAATATAGGAAATAATTTGTCTTCTAATCCTTTTGTACTTAAAATGATTCCATATAATTCCACTATGGTTCTTTCATCTCTTTGCAAAATCTGGGATGGCTCCTATCTGGCTCTGGAAATACTGTCTTCAGACATCCTCATTAATTGATTCCTTACTCTGGCACAACATAGGAAACAATGCTACTTCTCCCTCCCTGGGGAAATCCGAGCCTGTGCGCATCTGTCCCACGTCCCTTTGTGCTTAGCCAGGCAGAGAATTGTTCATGTTTTGTGTTCTTCAGCACTGCCTGCTTATCACCCTGCTCTTAGTATTTGGTAGCAGCCTGGCTCTTTCCTATAATCTAAAGATTTTGTTATTATAGAGGGAGATTTTCTTCTATTATCTGCCTTATATTCAAAAGCTCTTTAATCCTTTTACTCCTATATGGTATAACTTGTCTACTGTGGTGTGTCTGAAGCATAGGGCCTTAGTGATGACATACAAAGTGTGCAAAATGGCACTGGAGATGCATTTTGCCCACTGAATTAGACACATCAGGCTCCTCTGAAATCTTTAGCTTTCAGTGTATCCACTTTCTCTGCTAGACAAACACAGCTGATGCCTTGCCCCAAAGGTACCTCTTCCTTTTCTTTCTTTCTTTCTTGCCTTCTGTTCTCCTTATGCTCTATTTCATGTTTCTTGAACCTTTCTTATGTCACATGTATAGACTTAGAACAATATCAAATCTGTGAAAGCCACTAAACCAGCTCCATCTCACCTATCCAAACGCAAGCTTGCTGCCACATGAAGTAATCTGCCTGCTTGCAGAGCTCTTGCACCACAGGTTTGATCCCCAGGTTTTGGCAGTTAAAGTCCCATTTTTGTCCTAGTTTCCAAGGCATTTCTCTGGCCTGGATCTAGTTACCTTAGGGATTAATTGATCCATCATGATTTTGACCTCCTGCACCATCCACTCCCCATGAAATGATGGGGCTGTCATGCCTGAAGCAAAAACGTTGTGTGTGACAGACAGCTTTCTTTGTGACTTGGCTGGGATCACAGGCTTTGCCTCTGAAGGATACTAGAATGGCAAGAATCTCAGCACAATATAGGACCCATTTTTTTTAATCTGCTGTCTTAATCGCAACCCTATTAGAACAAGGTTTTATTATTCATTGAGATTTGATTATATTCATGAGACTGGAGAGGAAGCTATTTATTCCTTTATTTTATTGTCTTTTGACATGTCGTAAAGCAGTCTGAGATCACAGCATATAGAAGATATAACTCTGTAATTGCAAGCAAGGCAAAAAAAAAAAAAGGCAATAAACTCCATGAATGCGTTTTTCTCCCCTTTGCTGCTGTTATATAAACTGTGAGTGTAGGTAGAGTACATCCATCTCCCTTTTTTAACATGAAAACAGCAGATGGGGCACACGGCTCTTTCTGAAGGTTATGGTGTGTGCAGCAGTGAGGATTGGCAGGGTTATTGTGTGTAAAGCCAGTGGGGGCTTTATCTTTGCTCAGAAATAGGGGTTTGCTTCACATTTCCATTTTGATTAGCAATAATGATACAAAAGCAAATTTTCTGTGCGAGGAAGAGCTGCTAATAAAGTGACCTTTCAAAATTAAGTAGCTCATTGAAGTGCCATATCACAATAAGCGTATACAAGGCTGGTCCCAGCTGCAGCAGGCAGGGAAACTGGACGGGAATCCAGAGAAACGTGGAACAGGAATCCTGAAGTGGATGAACAGCACATGATGGCAAAGCAATGATAGCAAGGAGCAATGGCCAGGTGCAGTTTCCAGCTCTGAGGGGCCAGTCTATGTGCTTTGTCTTTCAAAGGATCTGAAAGTGAAAGACAGGCACAGAGAGTGTTTCTATCAAGGTTTCTGGGCATGGTGTTGTGCAGTTAAGGGACTTGGCTATTGTCCTGCCAGTGCTGTAACATCGGTTGTGCTTGGATGCTGTTGGGAATGTGTTTGCATGGCTTTACTCATGGTAAACACAGGGTAGAGTTGGAACTATTTTGTGGATTCCTCTTGGATACAGGTGGAAAGCACTTAATACCACGCTGGTCCTAATTCAAAACTCTGGTTTCTATGTAGGAATTATTTGCAGTTAAACTCCAGCTACGCAGCCTTTGGCAAGAGACATGAATCAATTTGTCCAGCTTTTCTTTTCTGTTTTGTCCCTGTGTGAAGGCTGATGCCCAGTGTGTGCCAAGGGGGCCTTTCAGACCCAATAATGCGCCCTTGTGTCTCGTAGCATGCGTGGAATTTGCATAGGCTGTGCTGGGACAGGCAGGTTTCTTTTGTTGCTGGAAACAAGGAGCAAGTTCTTTTCCCTGTCTCTGCTTCCTAATGCCTCTTCAAAAGCTCTCAGCACTCATGTAAGAAATTTACTTTTTTCTATTTATTTTTGCATTAAATGTTGTTGGACTTTGTGTGACTTGTAACACGGGCTGTGCAGAGAAGTCATATCAGTCAGTGCTAGTTGACCAAATTGTTTAATTTTCTATCTGTGCATCTAGATATCTAATTGTCAGAGGGAAGAGATAATCTGTGATGCTTGATGTAACTGCTGCAAAGTATTTGCATATCTTCTCTGTGGGGAAACAAAACTGCTAGTGAGTGAATAACAGTGCATGGATCATTGCAGGCAGGGTCACTGGGCCTATACACTTGCTATTAACCCTTCTCAGGATCTGTATTGCCACAGAATGAGTTGTCATGGGTTTCAGGCAAAGGGCTTGCTCCACATTATGGGCAGAGTTGGCACTTGTTTGTGCATTGTAGCCCTATGCAATGAAATACGAATATGGTCAGATCAATTGGCAGTTGCTTTTTGGAAACTGATTCTTAATTGTTGCATTTTGGTCTTGATTTATTGCAGATAATAAACTGCTGAAAAACAGGCTGGGAGGTGCTCAGCAAAATATGGCTCCCATTTGGAGTCAGCAGTGTGCTTGCTAGGCCACTAAGCCAGGCAGCTGGGAGCCTTTAAGAGCTTTCTAAAATTTTAGATGACCTGGCAGATTGCCTTGCAGTCTGCCTTGCAGACCTTCTTCCTCTCGATCCTCTTGAAGGCGTCTTTGGCATCCGTGGAGAGCAGTGTAAAGGGGAGGGGGTTTGGTATGGATTCTCACGATGCAAGAGTTGCTGAGAGCCTCATTTCCTCTTGTTTCAGCAAGTGTCTTTCTTCTGTGGAGCCTGAGTCTCAGCTTCTGTTCTGTTATTCTGATCACGCATCCTGGAAATCCTGGAAGATAGTCTTTCAGGTCAAAAACATACAGCAGTAGCTCAGATAAGTGTTGTGTTCAGAGATAATGTGTGGAGGTGGGCTGGAGCTCAGGTGATTTGCCAGTATGTGCTTTGATGTCCTCCTGTTGTCAGCTACTGTCAGTTTACATCAGAACAGAAAGTTGCTGAGGTCTCTGAACCAGTAATGTTCTGTTTCTTGAGCCAATGGATGTGAGGTTCAGTGGGCTGCAAACGTGTTGAGCAGTGAGCAGGGATGCCCAGCATGGTCTGAACACAATGGCTTGGCCTCCACCCTTCAGCAGTGAGGAGAGGAAGATCAAGGTGCTCCAGTCTTCTGTAGAAAATCCTGTTTTGAAGGGAAAGCCTTCATGGGCTTGGCGGCGTTCAGCAGAGCACTTTCTGCCCCACATCTAAGGGACTGACATGATCCCTGGTACATGAACACAGCATCCCTGTTAACTGCGCACTCGACAGCTGCTCTTGGAAAAAGGTGTCCAGTGAGAGCTCACAGCTGAAGATGGATGTAGAAAGAGTTTAAATAAGAGCTAAAGAATGGTTAAAGGATTGGGGAATGTCACTGGGTGAACGCACACAGTATATGCAAGATGAGTGGGTAGGCATCCTCCTCCCAGAGCTCTGGAAGAACTGGCACATCCATTCCCAGAGCCAGGCTGTCACTATAGCTGAGTATGAAATCAGGACAGCTCATGACTCAAGAATAATGACACAAATTCTTACTTTTAAATAAAAGAGTGACGGGAGAATCAAGCTGGGCAACTTTGGAATGCCATTACCAAGTACCATAGAGGTAGATAGAAATTGTGATAAAAGCTAAGTATGAGCATTAAGAGTGCTGATTAACATGAGATATCTCTTTGATAACTCCTTGATTTGATTTTCAACATGGGAAATGTACCTATCCTTTGGTAAGGATATCTGTTTGAGATATCTCTTAGAGCCGTCTCGGGTGTATCCCTTTTCCCATGCCACATGAGAAGCTATGAAATGAAAAAAGTAGGTGTCAGTAGAGAATAGGGAGGTCAGATAAAGGGCATGAAGGGATGACAAAGAGCTAATAGCTGGATGCGCTGAAAAGGGATGATCTAGGTGAAAAGTTAGTAGGGATTTTGCATGGCTCATGACAATGTTCTCACTTGCTCCAGACTCAGGGTGCAGAGCTGGCAGAGAGCAGTAACCAAAGGGTTGGCAGCATGTCACCTGGGAACATTTGACCACACCCACAGCAAAACTGAGGGTTCAGTGGTATTGCACATTTATAACCTTAAAAACAAAGTCCCAGGACATGGGAACTAACTGTTGATAGTATTTGTTGATAGAAAGATAGGTATGATAGAATGGCTGAGAATGGAACTGCTGAGTGTAAGCTGGCAGTTAATAAAAAAATTTAGATTGTTTTTCAGTCTTCCAGGCCACTGGGAGTGAATTTCTGGGGAGGAAGGGAGATAAAACCAAACTTATTTAGGACTTAAAGCAATAAGTTGATGTAAAATACTGGGTGTCATCTCTGCCAGAGCTAGTATGATGCAGATACAGTGAAACAAGTAGTAGAGATGTAGATGTAGTGTAGGCTTTCATTGGGTGTTGCCACGTGTTGCCTATGTCATCATCACACTGTGGAGTTCTAGTCTTAGGCTGTATTGTACAAACAGTCCAGAAATGATTTTGCTCCATAGGGAAATGTAACTGTGCTGTGCTGAACACTCACCAAAGTCAGACAGTGCTGTTGGTGTAGACTGGTAGCTCCTGTGTCAGCAGATGTCTCCTTCAGGGCAGACCAGCTGGATGTAAAAACCAAAGTGATGAGGAGTTACTGTATTTTTTTCCCCTCTTTCTCTTTTTCAGTGATGCCATCTGCAATTTTGTCATCTGCAATGACTCCTCCCTCCGCAGCCAGCCGATCATCTTCAATCCTGACTTCTTTGTGGAAAAGCTGCGCCATGAAAAACCAGAGGTGTTCACAGAGCTGGTTGTCAGCAACATTACCAGGCTGATTGATTTGCCTGGGACAGAGCTGGCCCAGCTAATGGGAGAGGAGGACCCAAAGCTGCCTGGGGCAAACAGCACAGCCTCTGGATTTTTTCGTTCTCTGATGTCTCTGAAGCGCAAGGGTGAGTATGGATGGCATGAAGTCTGGTGCCCACCTTTAGAGGGATGCTGGACATCATTTGTTACATTCAGTTTACAAACTTTCAGCCCATAGTTTTGAGCTGGTGTGGAATGCTTAATACTATGGTTTCATAATCTCTGGGGATGCCACTTCTAGAAAGGAGAAAAACAGGCCAGGAAATTGATCCCAGAAATGCCCTGCACTTAGAAAATACCCTTCTTCTGGGATTATTGCTGTGGTGTATGGCAGGCTGGCTTCCTTCAGTGGGTCAGCTGCCCACTGTGCAGCTGTAAGCACCTTGCATCCAAATGCTAGTGCTGGTCTCATCCACATCTCAGTCCAGTGAGCCAGTGACAAAGCTCTGCAGACTGACTGATGAAGCCCAGGTTCAACTCTGGCAGGTGACATAGCTCTTACTCTCTTAGATAAGCATTCCACCGGAGTTTTCTTCTCCTAAACTGACTATTATCTTCTCTCAAGTTTAGCTTTCTTGGTTCTGAAATGTTAGTCCCAGGCCCTTTGCAGTAGTCTTCTTTTGAGCATCGTTGTGTTCAGATCCTTTCCTCTTCAATGGCTGTTTTTTGTTGTTTTTTTACCACTCTGTTTTGTTGAAACTAAAAGGGTGTTCTAGGTCTCTGTGTGTCTTCTCCTGCTTTTGCCCACACTCAAGTTGGAGCCTGGTTGTCCTGATAAGTTCTGTTAAACCTTCTCAGTCATCTAGACAGAAGCAGCCTCCATCTGGGCTCCTCACATTCCTCCTCAGCTCTGGTTTCCCAGCTTAGACTGGCTGGCTGCTGGCAGAGAAGCTGTGAGCTACCTTCAGATGTTGGCTGCCTGAGGTTGAACACTTCTAATTAGTCTTCCCCTTCCTTTGAGCAGTTCTGCTATTGTGAATAACTCAGAAAAGGGAGCTATTGCTATGGCATAGTTTGACTACAGCTTTTTTCTGTCTTCAACCATTATATAATTTCTCTAAGTGTTTCTGATTCTACCAAACCTATTCCTCCATTGTGTTTCATAAGGACAAGTTTTGCAGCCCCACTGATCAGGCAGAATTTTCTGGTGGCGCCTTCAACTCTCCACTTCTGTCTGACCAGGCAATAATTCTGCTACATACACTCACCCTAGGAAAATAAAATACTTCAAATCAAGTCTTTTAGCATCCTTAGATGAGAATTACTTAATTTGCTGCTCCATAATAACAGATCTTTGTGCTGCCTCTAAACTGCTCATACCTGTGCTCATACCTGTTACTGCTTCTGCCTCTTCCCAGAGAGTAGCAGAACACCTTAAATTCAAGTACTTGCCACTCGACAAACAGAAATGAGTAACCAAATTGAAGAAACTGTTTTCTTAGTGTGTATGTAAACCCCCATGTTCTTGTCAAAACCTTCCAGCGGGGGCTGGTGAGCCTTCCCCAGCTCATTTTTTTTATTAAATTATGTGTACTCTGTTGGAGCACTGCTCTTATCAGACCTGACGTCTCCTGCTAACTCTCTTCCCCTAGAGCTCTGCCTTCCCCCATTCAGATGTCTCCATGGCCGTGTGTCACTACAGCTAGCAGATGTTTCCAAGTCTGCTGGCTGCACTCCCAGGCTGCAACGGCAGTGTCTCCCAGCATTGACAGGCACTGTCTGTGAACTCCTTGGCCAAACTCTGAGAAAAAGAAGTTTGTGCCTACAAGAAAATCAGTTTCATGTACTGTGTGTTTCATCTTGGAGCCATCATTTGTTTTTCTTCATGTTATAGACCAGCTAGAACAAACAAGTTGTATTTTTTCCAAGCCAGAGGCCAAGGACCATGGAGCTCAGAGCTGATCAAACTGCAAATACTTACAACTCCTTTGAGCATCAGGAAACTCAATCTCATGCTGCTGCTTAGTTTCAGAAGCAATCACACAATAACATCTAAGCCTCTGTAATGCAGCATCCATTCTTCAGACACGTCTTTCAAGTTTCTTTGAGAATCAAATTCGCATTCAGATACCAGCTTCTGACTTCAAAACTAAATTGAATTTGTCAGGCCCTGTATGTCTCAAGAAGATGTATTTTCCTCTTCTATTCCTGGCCACTGTTGATTCTATCTGTTGAATGTCTAATGAGTCTAGTTTTCTTCAAGGACAAGAATCTTTTGCCGATCATTCTCTGCCTTTGCACTGAAACCTTTCAGATCTTTCGTGTGGATCAAGAGCTCACATTGCTCTCCTTTCTCTTGCAAGAGTGAAGCATGTGCTTTATCAGAGTGAGGTCAGAAAGTTCTTGATTTAACAGGAGGCTGGAGTTCCTGGTGGCTTACCATGTATTTCAGAAGTCCTGGAAGAAAGCATAACATTCTTCAGGCGGAATAAATTTAGTTACACAGGATGGCAGCTAGAGAAGTGCATAGGGTTAACCAGGTCTCTCCCTCGTGCTGTGAGCATCAACACCACAGAGCAGTAACATCTGTAGTACAAGAGACCAAAAGCAAGTAAAATCAAAATGAGATATGAGAAGGAAAAAAAAAAAAAGCAAGAGAAAGCTTGTGGGGGAGATAACTTTTATCATACCAGCCAATGCAATGCTTGGATTGCTGGGCTATCAGCTGTAGCAATAAGGAGAGAAACCTTCAGTGCAAATGTCCAGCCTGCCCTCAGAAGTGACCCATGTTCCTGGCAGTCTGGTCATGGAGAAGGGAGGAATATTCTTTTCTTACATCTGTTGTCTCTTTGAAGCCTAAGTACAAGGGCAGGACAAACCAGCTCTATACCTGGTTCCAGTTCTCAGTCCCAGTCAGCATGTTGTGGTACATCTATCCAGTTTCTTGTCTCCAATCCAAACCTATTTGCACCTGAGGGAAGAAGTGTGGTGCCCAGAGTTCTGGCTGCCAGTGAAGTCTCTGGGATTTATCTCCACTTTCTGAGGGACAGATCATACTAATTATGTGTGTTCGGCAGAAAAATCAACTCAGTAGCAAGGTTGCATTTATTATAAAACACTGTCCTCCTGGATAATCACTGTCTCACCTGGCAAGTTCCTCTGTTGTCAAGAAGAGTATTCTACATTGGTTAAACAAATTCCATTCAGTTAAATGATGAGAAACATTTCTTATCTAATGTTTCCTTCCCTGCAGGAATCCCCTTCCTTTCAGCTCAGTTGCTTCCATCTTTTGGGACTATGGTTTGTGTTATTTACTGGAGTTCTGGAGCTTGCAGTTCATGCCTAATCTCAATCCCATGAGATGGGAACAGACTCCAAGAATGAGAGAAGCCCATCTTATTATTTTGCTATTCTTCTGCCTTGTTCAGCTTTCATGATTTACTCTTACCAGGACAGCTGAGAGAGATTGGGAGAGAGATTCACTGGGATGAGGAAACTCCATGTTTTATCAATGCCTGAAAAGGAAGCTATTGTGAGCCAGTCAGATTATGTCTGCTCTCCCCAGCAGGGCTTATTTGCCTCTCCCATAAACTCATAGCTGCAACTCTTCTTTCTGCTCCACTTTACGTCAAGCCACAGTGAGGATTAATCTGGATGTTCCTTCTTTCATGGTGTGGAGTGTGCCAATGTGTCCAGGCTCTCACATCTGCCTTTCCCACTTTGCTCTTTTCATAAGGTCTAAGATTGCAGATTCTATGCCATTTTAAACTGAAGCATCTGTTCTGGTGTTGTTTTTTCTTCAAGGGCTAGAGAATATTTGCTTTAGCTGATAAAAGCTGTAATTAAAGTGAGGTAAGAAGCAGGATGATGAAGCCCATGTGAGTACAGCATGGTGAGATGAAGTGACTTATTTTGGAGTGTTTGTGATATATCACATCTATGAGGGTCCTTGTGACCTTCACCCTTAACATTTTGGGACACTGGTTTTTGCATGTTGAAATCCTGTTCTTTGGGGAGCATTAATTTCTGTGGCTGTTGGGTTGTGAGCTGCCTGAGCACGCTGTCTTCTGTTCTGCAGAGAAAGGGGTGGTGTTTGGCTCACCGCTGACAGAAGAAGGCATTGCACAGGTTTCCCAGCTAATCGAGTATCTGCACAAAAGTAAGTGGCTCTGTTTGCTGTCTTCCTCTCCCCATGGGTATCTGTCTGGCCCACCTCAGGTCTCTGCTGCAGACAGAGAGACAAGAGTGAGCTCTCCAGCAGCAGGAGTTTGGGACTGCACCAGGCAAGTGTTCCCCAGAATTGCCTAGCAGATCTGTTGGTTTATTTCCCTCAATACAAGGACTTTCTCTACTGATAGGAAACAGTTTGAAGCCGTGTCTCTGAACACAGTTCACTGAGATTTGCTGTCAAGCTCTGGAAAGAGGAGGGAACTGCTTTAGTAAGAACCTCTGATTATTCAGGACCCTTTTTTCTCCCCTCTGCTGAGCAGATCTAAGAGCAGAAGGCTTGTTTCGAGTGCCAGGCAACAGCATCAGGCAACAGATCCTCAAGGATGCTCTGAACAGTGGTACAGATATTGACCTGGACTCTGGGGAGTTTCATTCCAATGATGTTGCTACCCTACTTAAGATGTTCCTGGGTGAATTACCAGAACCGCTGCTGACACACAAGCACTTCCATGCCCATCTTAAAATTGCAGGTGAGTGGGCAGCAAGAGGCAGTAATGGGCAGAAAGACTGGAATTTGCCTCCTGGAAAGCATGCTAGGCTGTGTAGAGTATTCCTTAAAAGCAGTGTAAGAAGGAATCTTCCTGCCACCTCAGCCTGGTGATGGAAAGGCTAGAGCTGATTAACAAATCAGACCAAGTCTGTCTGGACCATTCTTCTCTTAGATACCACAGTGATAAAGCCCACAGTGATAACCTGGGTCTCCATCTGCTTTATGTCTGGGGTTGTGAGCAAGTTGTGGTTTTCTGTGTATTTAATAACTGTTATTGAACTACCTTATGTGAACTTCCTCCATCTTGCCTTCAAGCCATCACAGCTCTTAGCAGCTCTGTTGTTCTGTGGGAGGAGTAGCATAGATTAACACATCAAGTGGGGAGCTTGGGAGCTGGGAGAAAGAGAGATGGGGGGGCCAAGAACTGTGCAGGGTTTGTAGGAGATCTGCATATGAAGAGGAAAGGATAAGCAGTTGCAACAGACTGCTCTGAGGAAAGGTAATGTATGTCCTTCATGTTCTGCCTTGTGATTTGGCAGACTTGACGCTGTTTGATGAGAAGGGGAATAAGACCAGCACTCCAGATAAAGAGCGCCAAATTGAAGCCCTCCAGCTGCTGTTTTTGATCCTTCCCGCTCCCAACCGCAGTCTGCTCAAACTGCTGCTGGACTTGCTCTACCAGACAGCCAAGAAGCAGGACAAGAACAAGATGTCTGCCCACAACCTTGCCCTCATGTTTGCACCCCATATCCTATGGCCCAGAAATGTAAGCAATGCCTCAGTGTCTGTGGGTGGGTAAAAAGCAAAGGCTTGGCAGGGGAAAAACCAAGATGAGATGGTTAAGTACTGACATAATGATGTGAGGGTTGGAGGCTGTGATGGAGAGGTGGGAGCCTCCTGGCAGGACTCATTCCCAGTGTTCAGCCCAGACCTGCCATGGGTCTCATTTGCAACTTACGCATCTTCTTTTTCAGTAAAATTGAAAGCACAGGATAGTCATGCTTCTTAGAATGTCAGCTCCATCCAAGAGAGATCTTGCAGATCTCTCTTCAAGGTTTCTTATGCTGCTGGTGAACTGTTTGGCCACAGAGTTATCTGATTCTCCTCTCAGATCAACTTTGGCTCTGTGAGCCCTGCTGTTGGCATGCTATAAGCCCTGCCTGCCTGTCATCTCAGAGTAGATCTGCTGTGGCACCATGTGTGTCTGTGTTCCAGAAGAGACCCCTCCTTCTCCCCTTCTAATGGATGCACCTTTGGCTGTGTCCCCTTGCCAGGTGACAGCAAATGACCTTCAGGAAAATATCACAAAGCTAAACAATGGAGTGACCTTCATGATCAAACATTCTCAGAAACTCTTCAAGGTAAGTGTGCTTTGGCATCTTGCTCTCCTGCCTCCATCACCAGGAGACTGAATGCCCCTTGTCCAGACAGATCCCACATGCTGAGTGTATATTCTGTGGACTCTCTTCTGCGGCAGGAGAAGGAGACTTCCTACAAGAAACTGTGCCTACAGTGACTAGGGAGGAGGTCTTTGCTGGGCAGACAGCCCTGGAGGTGGCTTTGCCAGGGCAGGTCAGCAGCACGGTGCAGTGTAACACTCCCCTCTGCTGGACACCAGCACCTGCTGCCCGGCAGGAAACCTGGCTCCCAAGGGCAGGTACACACTGGGCTGCACTCAGGTTCTGGCAGGATGAGGAAATGGAAAATATTTGTCCTGCCTGAGTGCTGCCAAGAGGAGAATACCTGATGGAGTGGGTTGTTTTGTTGTGAATTTCTCTGCAAATGGTCATCAGCCCAGTGTTGGTACAGGCACTGTCCAGCTCTGAGCAGGGTGCTGTGGTAGGACAGCCAGGAGTGTGGGGCGTTCAGCTGTTTCCATCCAAGGAAATGTTTCTACAATGGACAGTCTCTTGACTTCCCAAGGCCTTCCTGGTCACTGGAGGCATATGCTCGCTGCAGAGTCCTCTCATGGAGAGTTCCCTTTCTACCTTCCTTGTCAGGCCCCATTTTGGCCAGCTCAGAGCTGGGGCAATTACTTAGAGCAGGGTTCCACAGGAACTTTTTCCTATTCTGAGTCCCACTTGTGCTCATTGTCTACATGTAAAGAATACTGTGAACAGGGAATGCACTGGGGACATGAAGTTCCATGGCTTTGTTTGCCCAAAATGGCTGAGTCTTGATACAAGTGGCTTGTGTTGTACGGTTGAAAAACAGCTCTTGCTGGAGCCACTGTTGCCCCAAGGCCAAAGATGTTAAAGATAGATTTGGCCTGTTCTCTGCTCATCCTCACAGGCTCCGGTGTACATCCGGGAGTGTGCCAGGCTGCACTATCTGGGATCCAGAGCCCACACATCAAAGGTAAGGCCAGCAAATGCAGCGCCTGCCCTCCATGAAAGAGCAGAGGCTGTGATGCTATGAAAGGATCTTTGTGAGTGACAGAAGCTGAAAACAAACCAAGTAATGAAAGAGGATCTGTCAGAGGGCAGGAGCAAGAGAAGCATATGGTGTGGTAGTGCAGGCGGCTGCATTAGGGAAATTGGACAGAGTTGAAGCATCTGTTAATCAAAAGCACAGGGAAGGAAAGCTATGAGCCCCTGTTTAGCAGCAAACCTGCTCCCTGTGCCCAGTACATGCAGCACCTGCTCCTTCACAGGGCTGTGCCTTCCAAACAGACAGACATACCTGCTGCCATGGCCAGGAAGCTTGGCAGAAGCGCTGAGATAAAGGCTACTTGCTGCTACTGGGACAACATTTGTGTCTTGCCAGCAAATGCTTCCCTGCCTCATGTAGCTGCAGAAGAGGGAGGATGCATGGCAAGGAGCGGCACTGACCCTTCTCAAGCCTGGAAGGGCTTCTGCAGCTCGCATCTGGGAGGGGAGGGAAGAAGCAATGGGGTCACCTTTGTATTGCTGTCACCTCTTCCTGGCACAGGGCCTGCTGATGCAGTGCTGCTGCAGAGGGGTAGGGAAAACACATCCCTGTGCATTCACTGGGGTTGAGGCAGCTCACGAGACTCTTCCTAGCCTGGTTCAGATGGGTGGCTCGTTGGGATTAAAGCATGGCAAGCGACTCCTGTCTCCGCTTTCCCAGGATGACCTGGATTTGCTGACGTCTTCTGGCTCCAAGGAGCTGCAGCCCCTCAAGTCTCAGAAGCGAAGCCGGCTGGACTCTTGCCATCAGGAGGAGACCCAGCAGCGCACGGAGGAGGCACTAAAGGAGCTCTTCCACCACGTCCACAACATGCCTGACTCTGCAAAGAAGAAGAAGCTTATCCGGCAGGTAGTGTGGGGAGGAAAGATATCTTGGGGTGTGCTTGTTAGCATAATCCTGGGCCCAGGGCTAAAGACAAGCTGTTATGAGAGCTGCTCCTAATCCTGGGCAGGCTGGGGAAAGTTGGCTCTGGGCTGTGTAAGGGGCAGAGCTGTCAGAAGACAGGAGGAGTAGGTGTCCTGGATGTTGCTGTACCAAGCAGTGCTTTTGAGCTCTGTTTTTCAAGCTAAAGACTTGCTAGCCAGCAGTTTCCCAGTCCTGATCATGGCCTTCCTCCCTCAGAAAGGGAAAAGGTTCTTCCCCTGTTGCCTGCAGAGAGTGGACAAACTGGTCTCCTCTTGGTCTCAGACAACTTGCTGCACCAGACAGACTGGTCAATATGGTCAGCACCAGTCATGGCTGCCAGCCTACAGCTGCTGCCCAGGCTTCTTTTTTCTCACAGCATCTGCTGCTTTTGGTTAATCTGGTAGCCAGCACAAAGCACCTTTGCACCCAAACTCCCTGTAATCCTGGGTGGAAGGTCTGGCCTTCCTCTGCTTTCTTCCTCCTGCAGTTCTGAGTTGCTCCTCCATTTTAGGGGGTGAAGGAGAGAAACTGAGTTCTGGGACAGCAGGTAGAGCAGCACACAGCAGTAATGGACAGGTATAACTGTGCTAACATACTGCCCTCACGTTTTCTCCTAGTTTAATAAGCATCCAATAGCTTTGACTCCTGGCTCTGATGTGCCCACCTCCCCAGCACCGCGACGCGCCCGCTCGCGCTCCTTCAGCGGCCTCATTAAGGTAAAAGCATCCTCTGACCTTTGCTCTCTGCTGTGAATTTCTGATGTTGCTTTTTGCTCCTGCCTTTCCCTGCCTTGAATGAGACCATCAAAGGGTAGGGACTCCTCAAAGTATTGCCTGACAAACAACACAGATCCACTGGTGCAAAAAAGGCAGCACAGTGACAATAAGCCTTGTTAGTGTAAAATGTAATTATCTTGAAACACATGGCTGTAGGATCTATGCATCTTTCTGGAGAATTGATTGCTTCCTGAGATGAGATGAGGGTTGACAGAGAGCTGGTCATGTAGTCTAGCACGTTTGCATGGGTTTTAGTACATTATGGGCTGCCCTACAGCAGCATGTACCTGCTTCTGACAGGCTGAGCTCCTGGCCAGGCCTCAGGTCAGCTTCCAAACCCTTTACAATCAGGCAGGCTCAGCCTAGTGGTGTGGTGTTTCATGTGGTTCTGCTTTGCAATCTTTGTCCCAGCTTGGCTTCCTTTTTTTCTTTCCCAGCATTCAACTACTTACCAGCAACGCATCCTGCTCCTTCCTTTTCTTTTTTACTTTGCACTCTAAGCACTAGCCAACAGCCCTTTCTTCTTACAACAGCGGAAAGTTTTGGGAACTCCAGTTATCCTGGAGAGGAAGAGCAGGGATACCACACCAGAGCCTGTGCGGGTCAGCAAAGAGAATGTCCAACTGGTAAGAGCTGCTCCCAGCACCACTGAAGCTGCTGGTGGGGAAGTGTGTGAGGGGAGTTTGAGTGCAACCTCAGCAATCCCTGGGGAGCTGTTCTCTGCCCAAGAGAAGGGTTCCAAGCTTTTTCTATATGATAAAATAAGGTCCAGAGAAGCTGCTCTGAGGAGAGCTGAGCAGCTGGCAAGAGCAGCATCAGAGCAGGGATGACAGCACTGGGCCTCTGCTCCAGTCTTGTCTCTCTGGCTGTATCCTGCCCTGGGGCATTGTCTTGTGCCCCCTTCCCTCTCATCCTCCTCCACAGGTTGTACAAAGCCTACTGCCTGTATGCAGTAGGGCTGTCCCTTGGCCCAGACAAACCAAGGGTGGATATGGGTGATAGATGCTCTTTGGTGGTACAGACTGCTCACAGGGAAGGCTGTGGATGCCAGTTCATTCACTAGCTCTCTACTCCTATCGGCCTCTCTTGTCTAGTTACAGAAATGTGGCTCTCCAGCTCATATGTCCCAGGCAAAGCTGAAGTCTTTGGAAGGCCAGAAAGAGGTGAGACACTTCCTCTTACCCCCCATTCCTCTTCCTATAGGAAACCTGGTGTGCTGAAACCTGCCGAGGTGACAGCACACACTCAAGGCTCTGTGACAGCTGTGGTGCCCCAGCTCGTAGCAGTCTGCCCTGTGCTGAGCTGCAGGCAGGTGACGTGCTGGAAACCAGACCCTGAAGGGTCTTAGAGCCCTTCTGCCTGTGAGTTGGCAGGCTGGCTGTTGCAGGAAGCTGAGGGAAGCTGGCAGCACAGGGTAGTGCTAACAGCCTGTCAGGGTGGCTGACGGTGGGACAAGAAGTTGGTGCAGCCCAAGACTGACTGCTGTGTTTGTGCCTGTCTGCTCACTGCCTCATCTAGAGCTTTAGCAAAAGGTGTGGGAGGCTGACACCAGGGAAGGGTCCTTGCAGGGGAAGAATGTCTACCTTCTTTTGCATGGTATTCTGTGTCTCAAGCATTCAACTGCTCTCATTCTCTGCTACAGGGATCCTGTAGGCGCATGCGAGCCCGCCTGCTTTCCAAGGATTCATCATCCCTCTGAACCGCCTCGCACCCATGCATGGGTGGGGATTGCCCAGCCTCGCAAGCTGTGAACAGAAAATGTGCTGCACTGAGAGGGGAGTGCTGCAGGCTCACAGCAACCCTCACCAACACAGCAGCACGCTTGAAACTGGACCTTTGCAAGGATTGCAGGGATTCATTTCTTTCTGTATATAAATTATATTTCATTCTACTATGGGGCAAACCACTATCTAACCAAAACTTGTGCAGCATGTCTGACCTGCTGGCTCTGGGAAGAGCTGGAGTGCTTGCTTACAAGGAGAGCCCTGTTCACTGCAGGGCTCTGTGTGCACTCCCAGCTTTCTCTCTAATGTTGCTAGGCTGTATTTTTTTGCTTTTCTGCGCTGAGTTTTTAACACATTGGCTTGTTTTTGCTTCCTCCCCCCTGTTAACAGTGAGAATGATGGGCTGTGACCCTTACCCACATCCTGACACCTAAGCTTGCCTCCAGTCCTCCTCTGGAGGCATGCCCTTCTCTGCTTCTTCTTGGCTCCATTTTGCTCTGCTGTTTCCAAAGGGCTGAGGAGCACAAGCGGTACAGAGCACAGGATGGGCCTGGAAGGAGAGGCTCTGGATGCCATCTTTTTGAGTAGGGCCTGGGGAAAGCAGCTTCCCCAATAAACTCATCCCTCTATTTTAGCTTGAGCTGGAGGCAGCTCTTGTTCACTGCCTTCATGTTTCAGTGGCACAGTTCTGAACAACGAGTGTCTTGACTTGGTGTTCACCCAGGGAGGCTTAAGCTGAGGAGAGCAAGAGACAGGCAAAGGCTATCTGGGGCAGAACAGCCTAGTCTTTGGGAGTTAGGATGCCTGGGGATAGCAGAGTCTTATGGCTGTGTGTGAAAGAGAAAAACAGTGTGAGAGGCAAGAGAGGGCTCCATCCATTTGTGATCTGCTGCAAATGGTGACAAAGGCTTTGGCTCAAGATATCTGGATGGCTGGTAAGGCAGCTGGCTTATTAGTCATTAAACTGGGGAAAAGGGCTGAAGCTGGGTTCAGCTCTTTGGTCTGAGCTGCAGAAATGAGATGAGACCTTCTAGATACAGGATAAACCCTAATCACAGCTGGCCAATGTCAGCAGTCTTGTTAAGCCAAAGTGCTCCAGTAAGCCAGTCTTGCCAAGAACCTGTCTGCAAGCACTCTGAGGTAGGATACACACAGGGTCACTACTGTGAAATAAAGATTTAATCAGCTGGGGGACCATCTAAACACTTCTCAGCCCTTCTCAGCAAAGCAAATAATCGCTGGAATCCAATTATATTTGTCTTTTAATCTTTAAGAACCAGCAGCCAGCAGGAATTAGAGCTCTGCTCTTGACAGCTTTCTGAAACAACTGGTGGCAGGAGGTGTGAATATTGGGATATGAGCAGGGAGTTCAGTCTGATTGGCTGGAGCTGTTAGAACAGGGCATTGGAGCCCTGTGCAGCTTAGCTGGAATTTGTCACTTTTTTTAATTGTGATTTTTTTTTTTAAAGATACAAATCTTTGTGCTGCTCTGTGCAAAGGGTGGTTTTTGGTACTTTATCAGGGATGCTTGTCCCCAGTCTGACTCCAAGCTGGAAATATAGGGGGTAGGGAGACTGTGTAGATGTGTGAGTTGGGAGTTGCTGGTGTTAGGAGCCTCTGTCACAGCAAAGAAAGAGCTGTGGTTCTTCAGGGACCAGACTGATGATGATGCTGTGAGGAAGGGCAGAGGCTATTTGCTGTGGTATTAGTATGTGCTTTTTGGATGTATCTGTAATCGTTCCCTCCAGAGGCTGAAGCTGTTTATGTGCTTTTCTCTGAAGGGCACCGTGTTTTTCTGACTGCACTTCTGCCCTGTCCCTCCAGCCTGCTGTTAGCAGAGACTTGGGAGTCTCAGCTTTGCCTCTGAGCAGAGATGAGGCACAGACAAAGGTCAAGTGGCCCCACAGGGAGAGCTGGATCTGCTCCTGCTATCTCTGCTCTTACTTGCATTGGGGGCAATTGCTGGGTGAAGCATTTGTTCACTCCTCTCTCCCCATTGTTCCTGCTTGGTGTATCTCATATCTCTCTGTATGGGTGACTGCTTGGCAAGGCAGTCTTGTACCTAAAACTAAATACACTGCTCACATATAGATGAGATGAATGTAACTCTCCACTGTCCCCCCTTACTGATGGCTCAAGTTCAGGGGCTCTGTCTGGCTTCTGGCACAGCTGAGATTTGTTCAGCTCTAAGAAAAGTTACCTATGGGGCATTGGCCAGGCCTTCTGCATGTGTCAGATGCTTTACTTGCCAAGAGGGTGGGTGCTGTCTCCAGACAGAGCAGTCCCAGGAGGGGTTCAGAGCCCTGGGCTATATACTGTGGTGCTGGGCTTGCCATGCTGTGGATGGTGGTGGCTGAGATTCCACCCCTAGGACTTTGGCTGTTGCAGTCCCAATGCATTCACACTGTCTCCCAGGCACGGGAGAGTTTTTGTCATGCTTGGATATGTCTCGTTTGTCTGCCCTGTGCAATGACTCATAAGAATGCTTCTTCCCAGAGCAGCCGCTAACTGTTCCCAGAGTCTATCATTTCCAAAGTATTTTTAATCTTTGTCCTTATTTATATACGCTATGTCAGTACTGTTGCAGACTGTTGCCTTTCTGTGTGTTCATGTGAAAACACCACATTAAATGCTTTTATTTTTAGTGGTTTTGCTTGATGGCTTAAGCAATTTATTTGGGACAACAAGGACTCCAATTCATCTTCAAAAAGAAGGAAATGTGTGCTTAGAAGCCCAGAGCTACCACTCTTAAATGTGGGGGTGTTTGGTGAGGTGCTGCCCACCTGCAGGGATGGCACTGGCCTCCCATGGCACTAGGGCTTGAAAGCCTCTGGGGTACTTGCATGACACAGGGTGACCAGACAGGCTGTCTTTCCCTTGGAAGTATGAAGTTGGACCTCTTCTTTTCCTGTCTTCCCCCTGCTGTCATCTAGGGTGATGGGAAATCAGGTTTACAAAGAACACTTTATATAAATAATGGATCAAATGAATAAATTTTTCTCTGTAGGGCCATTCTTCTCTTGCCGCTCTTGGCTGCCGAGAGAAGATGCTTTCTGCTTGCATTTTCTTTTCCTCCTTCTTAATAATGGCGTCTCAGATTTTATGCAGATTATTTCTCTGTGAAGTTCTTCCACGTTTGAAATGCCCTGGGCTTGCCTGCCATAGCTCAGACACTCATTAACATCCTCACCATGGAATTGAAAAACAAGCAGGAGAAGGAGCAGCACGGCGCGTTTGAAAGCGGCGCTGCCTTCCTGCGGGCTGAGCCCCAAGCGAGCCCCCTTCTCCTCCGTGGCTGCAGTTGGGTGTCGTGGGAATGGTGAGTCCCATCTCCCTGGAGCTCGGGGAGCGGGAGGCAACGGGTCTCTGTGCACTTCAAAGTGGGCAGGAGAGTCCAGAGAGACATTTCTTTTCTTGAACATGTTGAACAAAGGAATGCAAAAACTTACAACAGCTATCTTCAATGCTGAAAATCCAAATATCACCCCCCTGATAAGCTGTGATTCAAAGTGACAGCTTTATCTGACTTACATAATTTAAAAAAATTAGTGGTTTTTGGCTTCTGAAGCTACAATCCAAGCACTTATGCTTGACTGCAAGTGAAAGGGCAGCAGCCACTGGGACCCAACACCGGTCCCAGATATATATGTAAAGGGGGATCACTCATCTCTCAGTGTGTTTGCTTTGGCCTGTTGGTGTGTATGCACAGCAGTGGCATTACAAAGCAAACAAGCAGTGCTCACCTTCATTTCATTAAACAGTTTTTATCTCAAATTGCACAGCACAGACTTGCAAATAAGTTCTTCAGAGTGTCACTGCTATCTAAATAAATTTTTGCAAGTTGTCTTGATTTTTTTTTTTAACTGCTCTGCCCTGGTTTGGAGTTGAAATAAGATATTTTCTCTCTTAAATTATCATGTGTGGCTGAGAGCTGTCATGTTGCTGCTGCATCTCACTGCCTAGGGCAACAGTGTAGACAAAAAACATGACTGCTGCTAGCGATAGATATTGGCATCAGCCGGACCAGTTATCAGGCAATCTTATTGGCTTGGAT
This sequence comes from Parus major, assembly GCF_001522545.3. NCBI lineage: Eukaryota > Metazoa > Chordata > Aves > Passeriformes > Paridae > Parus > Parus major. The sequence continues at coordinate 20,548,652 of NC_031775.1, forward strand.
TAACTAATATTTTTTCATGGAGTGAATAAATTACCGTTTTTAGTTCTGTTCGCTCATCTCCCCAGTGAGGGTTTCATGTTGAAGCTCATAAACTGTTCAGGCATGTGGTGCCAAGATCTCCATGCTGGGTCCCACACTGACCTTACGCTTGTGCTGTGGCCTGGAGTGGGATCTCAACTGGCACCACCTCTCTGGCCCCATCCTGTTGCAGCCCAGCTTTGTTCCTGGGGAGTCCCCACACCCAAGGAATGTGATGGGGTGGTTTTGAGGCTCCTGTGCAAGGAGCTGCTGTCCCCAGCCATGCAGCACAGGGTGAGGTTCAGATACTTCCCAGCACCAGCCTTCAATTTTAGTCTGGGTCAGAGGGAGACAAGTTTTCCTTTCTCTGCTGAGTCACAGCTGGAGTAATTTCTGTGGCCCCCTCCCAATTCCTCCTCTCCCAATCTAAACCAGCCTCCCTGCCTTGCTGCTGAGGAAGATTTACAAATCCACCACCCAGCCCTCCCATGCAGTGATATTAAGATCGTCTCCTTTTCTACTGGAGAGAATTTTGTTCCACTTGATCCTCTGTTTTTGGCTGAAGCTCCTGTGCCCATGGGAATTGTGATGAATAGAGGTGCCATCCTGCTTTGGCCATCATGGCTGCATGTAACTTGATGTGTGCACAGGTCTGTGATACGGGGGTGTCTGTGTTGACCCATAGTTGTTTTAGAGTTTGTTTCTTCCAACCTTTTTGCTTATAAAGCTTGAACCTTGCTTTCCTATGGAGCAGGATCACGGCAACCTCTTGCATAAAAGCCTCTGGCTCCACTGTACCTCTCCCAGGCCGTTCTGCAGCGGCAGCACAAGAGGGGGCTGGCAGCACACGCTGCAGGACGGGACCCCCTGCCCGCCCCGCAGCCCTGGGGGCCCCGCGCCAGATGTGCTGGGGGCAGGCTTGGAGACGCCTGGTTCTTCCTCCCTGGCTACATCTGGCAGATGGAGGAGGTGGGAATCTGGGACTATAAATGAAGTGAACAAAACCAAAGAGCACTGGGGAAGAATGTCCTCAAAATCAAAAATCAGCTCTGCAACTAGCCCCTAGCATGGTCCTCCAGCTCTAAGGAGAGTCCTGGCCTGCATCCAGGGCCAAGCAGAGCTGTCAAAAGGCAAGCTGAACCCTTTCCCTCTCTTTTTCAAGTTATTTTTGGCTACTGGCATCCTCTTGCCATTCTTCAGAGCCAGACTCTGGTAGCTAGTCCTTCAGGCTCATGCCTGCAGAACCTGCAGCCTGAAGGTTTGTCTTCTACAGTGTGGAAATTTGGGTGATGGAGGCTGAGTGGAGAATGGAAGGGGTTCCCTTGTCCCACATTGAGCACAATCTGACTTTGTTTCATTCTGTAGTAGCTTGTGACTCTGTAAGAGCTGGGGAAGGAGGAGCAAGGACACAGAGACACATGCTCACAACTTTGGGACTGACAAGGCACAGAAAGGCCATCTGCAGCTGTGGAAGCACAATGAGCCCAAGCGGGCATGCAGCTTATTGATTGCACCCCAGCATGGGACCAGCTGCCAGCCAGCCAGAAATATGGAGCAGAGGCATGCTCATCTGCACCCAGGGCATCTTCATCAACAAAACCAGCACAGAGCTTCTGCCTCCCTCATCCATCAAGCTGAGACACTCCTTATTTCTCAGGTTAGATGTTTTCCCAGTCCAGGGATGTCAGTACAATGGGGCTGAAAGGGCTCGGTGGGAACAAGCCCTGTTCCTCTAACAACAGAGCACTGTCTCTGCTTACCCCTTCGCCAAGGTCATCAGCTGAATCCTGAAAACCCACCTGCTCTTTCTGGGAGGCAAGGTTTTATGACAGAGGAGCTACAGTTTATGGCACCATGGAGAAATATGTTGGATGTGCTTGGCAACAGCAAATGGAAAGTTAGTCTATTAAACAGTAAATTATCCCTCCAATGCATCTTCATTGAGGAGGGTTAATGAGTGGCTGCAGGCAGAGTGAGTGGGAAGGAGTGTGTGTGTATGCACAGTGCGGATGTGGAACAATTGCTACATCTGGGGACCCTGGAGCCCCGATCCAACAATAGCATTTCCATGTGCAAGGCGCTTCACAGACACCTCCTCGCGTGTGGTTTATTCAAACCAGCTTGCACTGCACCGCAGAGCTCCCAAGTGGCTGGTGTGTCCAGTCGTGCTGGGAACAGCATCTTCATCTGCATCTGGGCTGCTTGGTGCAAATGTTTTCCTTGTGGGCTAGAGCTGGTTTTGGGATCCTTTGGATCACCCCTCTGTTCAGCCATGCCACAAGCAGGGATGCAGAGCCTTGCAGACTGTCCCCCTCCTGCTGTTCCACAATTGTTCAAGGCAGTGAGACAGACTGGGTTCCCCCTACCTGGCTGGTCCCTGTTGTGTTAGGCTGGGGCTGAATCTGCCTGCCTGGGAGTCTTGGCATCTCCTGCATCATCTCAGAGCAGTGACAGGATGCTGTTCCTTTCACTTGGTCCCAATGATGAAAGTTGACAGGCATTAGAGCTGCCTGGCTCTTGCAGTCAGTGGGGCCACCTTTGCAGAGCAATGCAGGTTTGCAAGACAGTGCTGGTCACATTCACAGGGTGATGCTCTTGCTGTTTGTGAGGGAGACATAGGAAGGAGCACATCCCAGCCCTGCCTGCTGCTGCTAACCAGGTGAGATTTACTGTGATCCCAGTACCCCCAGCTGCCCGCACCACTCTATAACAGACCCATCAAGGGCATTGTGCTACAGGAACCCAACAGGTACCCTAACAGGGCTGACATGCCGCCCGCTCCCTCACAATGCCTCGCTCTTCCAAGCCCTGTGTGTCTGGCAGTACAAAGGCAGCCTGGCCTCCCAGCATGAGCCAAACTGGCCAAGCATGACAGATGTGGCCCAGGACAGCTCAGCAGCCCACCCTGCACAAAACCTCTGGGGGATGCTAAGAAGCTGAAGGTTATGGCCTCTCTGCTCCCAACACATCTCCAGCTGGGTCTTATGGCCACTGCTCCCCAAACAGGTGCTGCCGGTGGAAGGAAGGGCTCAAAGCACAGCCCCAGTGCAAGGAGGACAGATGCTGCTGTTGGCAATGCTCCCCAGCAGGGAAGTTGGAGCAGGCACCACGCATGCCTGCTTGTGTTGGGTTTGCATGGCAAGGCTTTGGTAGTAGGGGGACTTCTGCGAGAAGCTGCTGGAAGCTTTCTCTATGTCCAATGGAGCCAGTGCCAGTCAGCTTCAAGATGGATCAACCACTGGCCACAGCTGAGCCCATCAGCGATGGTGGTAGCAGCTCTGGGATGATGTATGTAAGAAAGGGAAAAGTTTCTGCACAACACCAGCAGCAGCTGTAGAGAAGAAAGAATATGTGAAAGGAACAATTCTGCAGACACAAAGGTCAGTGAAAGACGAGGGGGAGGGAGTGTTCCAGAGCAGAGGTTCTGCTGCAGCCTGTGGTGAAGCCCAGGATGTACCCCTGCAGCCCATGGAGGTCCACAGTGGAGATTCACCTGCAGCCTGTGAAGGACCCCACACCAGAGCCAGTGGATGCCCAAGGTAGGAATATGAGAAGTCCCTGTCCTGAGGAGGAAGAAACAGCAGACACAAAGTGTGATGAACTGACCACAGCTCTCATTCCCCATCCCCTGGTGTCACTGGAAGGAAGGAGGTATAGAAAACTGTGAGTGAAGCTGAGCCCAGGAAATGAGAGGGATGATGAAAGCTGTTTTTAAGATTAAATTTTATTTCTTATTATCCTACTCTGATCTGATGAGTAATAAATTTAACCAATTTCCCCAAGTCAAGTCTGTTTTGCTCATGTTAGTAATTGGTTCTCCCTCCCTGGCCTTACCTTGGCCTATGAGCTTTTCATTGTATTTTCTCTCCCCTGGCCAGCTGAGGAGAGGGACAGCTTTGGGGGGAGCCTGGTGTCCAGCCACAGCCAACCCAGCAGAAGCCTAATGCCTGTGTTTTAAACACTTCTGCTCTGCAGCAGTGCCTGATCCCACCCTGAGAAGGGCTGAGCACTGCTGTAGACAGATGATAGCCACAGCACTGCCTCAAAGCGTGGTACAAATAGGCCAGGGTGTGGTGCCGCCCCTCTGCATGCCCAAATCCAGGGTACAGCACACTGTCTTGAAGCCCAGGCATGCTGGAAGGTGCTATCATGGGACCCAGTGCCAGCCCAGCCCATGGGAGAGCTAACAGGGGCGAGCTGTGACATGTCCTGGGGGGGAGGAAATGCCAGGATGCTGCCCTGGGGGGCTTGGCCTAAAATTGGCAGCAATTTTTTGTTTGAAGCTTTGTAGCTGCTTCGCATCTCTTTGCACGACAGGTCTGGCGCGTACCCTGGAACCCTTCCCCGGATCTTCCCATGAAAACTCCTACAAAAAAAAAGCTTCTGCTTTATTTTAACCAAACCCAGAGCCCATCAGACAATCCAGATGGTCTCTCTCTCTATCAAGCAGTTTGGCCCAAATCCCGGTGGCAGACGGCAGGACCAGGCCTCCCCTGATAAAGAAGTTTGGGGTTTATTTTTCTCCCTGTTCCTCATCCATATTCAGAGGAACCCTGGGATTTTCCCAGGCAGCTGTTGCTCTCTGAGGCCCACCCCATCAGGGTGCCTGGGTGACTTGGGATCACCCAAATGCTCCAGGGGCTGAGGTGTGGGAGGAGGGTCTTGGAACACAGCCTGTTCCCCCACACCGCTGTCCTGGCTCACCCAGCCCTTGTGTTGGGAGCCCTGGAAGGGTGTTGCTTTTGCAGCTGGAGCAGATGCTGAGGGGCTGGCCACAGCTGGCAGCCCAGCTCAGTGGATGCACCGTGGTGCTGGGGCACCAGGACCGCAGCGTGGCAGGCGGAGGCAAAAAGCTCACAGAGAACAGCAGGAGCTGAGGCACCTACAGGAGAAAATGTGGATGTCAGGCTGAAATGGAGTTTTCAGCTTCCCAGTCCTGTACTCCCACTGGAACCAGGACAGGTGATGGTGGGCTCCAGGCTACTCCCTTTGCCAATTTACAGCCCCGTGTGACTGGGTGTTGCTGCAGCTGGACACAGAGATGGAGGGAGCTTGCTTTTTGTGCAGATCACAAGGATTTGCCTGAGGCAAGTGCTGCAAAAAAACAGAGGAGGAAACAAGATCCCTCGCTCCCTCCCGCCTTCCTGCCAGCACCAGAGGTTAAGGGCAGGTTAGGAAGACCCGGTTCTGCTCTGCCAGCCAAGGGGTGAAGGGGAGTTTGTGCGGGAGGGTGATCACAAGCATCACACTGATAGCAGCCTTTGGGAGACACCAAGCCGTTCTGAAACAACCTTCACCCCGCAAAATTCAGCCGAGGTCTACATTTCAGATCCCTTCAGGTGCTATTGCCACCAGGGTCTCCCTGGGAGCCCCAGGGCAGGCTGCAGGGCCACCTCTGCAGAAGCTATGCCAGCAAGGGGTCAGCTCCCAGAGTCCTGGGAAGCAGCTCATCTTCCTTGCTGTCAGGGCTGCTGGGTAGCAACGAGGAACAAACCCCTTTCATCCATCTCAGGCACAGCTTCCTCCTGGGACTGGGGCCAGAGGAAGGAGATGTCACGAAAATGCAGACAGATGATGGGAGCCGGCATTCGGGATGGAAAAGAGCTGTTGATCTGGGCCAAGCTGGTGCAACCCTGTATGTGTGAGGTGGCCCTCGCTGAAGCAGCACCCCAGGCAGACTCTTGCCCTGATTGCGGAGCTCCATGTGCAGAGGGCAGTGATTTAAGAGGCACTCCGGGCCCTGGGACCTGCCACCATCCCTGCAAATATCCACCATGACCTGTTGCACTGGGGTGTCCAGTGAGAGCTCACACACCACCCTCCCACTGTGGTGCAGCGCAACAGGCTCCCACCTCCCCTCCTTCTATGGATTTCCTCTCTGAGGAGAACATCTGTAGCAGTTGCTGCCAGGTGCTAAGGCTGTGCTGGGCACATCAAAATACCTGGTTTTTTTTAAGGACTCAGCAAGTGGAGCCATGGGGTTACAAGTGTTTCAAATGTCATTAACAAAATAGGTGACCAGCCCTCCTGGTTACACCCTCCTGCCTTGCATTTTCAAATCTCAGGGGAAAAAAATGGAAGGCAATAAAATGTTTGAATGCAATGCAACATTTGCATTTCTGAGATGTCAACTGTTTATGGCCAAACTTACAAGGTTTCTTTGCTTTACTTCCTTTTACATTGAAATAGGTGTATTTTGCCTTGTTCTTCCTTGTAGGTCAGCCAAAAAGGCATTTTGGTTACTTTATTTTTAAAGCTGTTCCTCTGGAATGAAAAAGAACATAGTTAATGCCATAGCCAGGACTTCACATTTTGTTGTTTGTGTGCGGGGCAAGGCACACAGCAGAGCTGCCACCCAAGTCCTCTGTGCACGCTGGGGTGCTGAGCTGCAGGGTTCCCACTCACGGCCGGGCACCATCCCGGCTGACCAGAGCCAGCCTGTCGTGGGGTCCCCGCGGGCTGCCAGCTCCCCGTGCCTCACCTGGACCCTGTGGATGATGGGATGGGGTTTCAGACTCCCTTAAGTACATCAGGAGATGAGAAAGCTTTTGGCACCCCCGAGGAGAGGTGGGAATGCTCTGCCTGCGGCCGCCTGGCTCGCAGGCTGTTTCTCCCCGGGGTGCCGCAGCATCTCCCGGAGAAGTCGGGTGCTCCGCGAACCCATCCCGCAGTCCGGGGTGGCGGGAGCGATCTGAAGCCCACCTTCCTGCACGGTCGGGGCGGTGCAGAGCCCCGACGGCTCCGGCGGCCGGGGTGCCGAAGCCCAGCCGGGCCGGGACCGCTTCTCCCTCCGGGGCCGCCGGTACCGGGGGCTCGGGGAGGGGCGCGGGCGGTGGCAGGGGGGGCCCGTCGGGGCGGGCAGGGCGGGAGGGAGGAGCCAGCTCGGGGGCTGAGCCTGGGCTGCGGGATGGGGCGGCAGTGAGGGTGGGCGGGTGTGCGCCGACGGGGCTTTCGCCCCGCAGCCGAGCCGCGCCGCGTCGAGCCCAGCCCCGCTTCGCTCCGCTCCCCGGTGATGCTCAGCGGCCGCACCGCCTGACCCCACTGCCCGCTGCAATGGCGGCCCCGACCCCCGGGCGGCCGACGGGGGTCCCGGCGGGGCTGCGGGCCGCCGCCTGGCTGCTGGCGTGCGCCGCGCTGTGCCGGGGCCGCGCCGCCGCCTGCCCGCCGCTGTGCGCCTGCAGCGGCACCACGGTGGACTGCCACGGCTCGGCCCTGCGCGCCGTGCCCCGGAGCATCCCCCGCGGCACCGAGCGCCTGTGAGTACCGCCGGGCTTTGTCCGCCGCCGCTGGGCGTGCGGCGACGGGGGTGCGGGAGCCCGGCGGGGAGCCGGGGCCGGGGGCTTGTCCGAGGGTGTGTGTCCAAAAACGCGTGGGGAGCGAGTGCCCCGCGGGGCAGCGGGGGCGAGAAACCCGTGGGGCGTGCGGAACGCGCTCAGGAGCCTGTCAGGAGTGTGTGCGGGAGCCCGTCCGGGGATGCTGGAGGAGGCTGTCCGTGGCGGGGGTGTGTGTGCGAGTGCCCGCCGCGTCCGTCAAGGGCAGTACGTGTACAAACGCCCCTGGGGCCACGGTCGGGCGCCCAAAAGGTGCGTGTGCAAGAACCCCGTGGGATGGGTGATGTGCGGTGTCCCGCTACGCCCGGGGGTTGTGTTGTCTGTAAATTCCCGTCCAGGGGATACGTGTACAGGGGCCTGTTAGGTGAGTTTAAATGCATCATCCCCTTCCTGAGGGGGGTGCAGTAGTCCTTCGAGGTGGAGAGCGGGGTGTGTGTGTAACCCTTTCTCTGTGTGAGAGTCGTGCAAGGGGTCCGGCATGTGCGGGAATTCGCATGTGCTAGTCTTTGTGCAAGTATGTGGAGCGGGTTTGGGATTAGAGCAGAGCCCGAGGGAGTGGGCTGCTCCGGGGCGGCGTTTGGGCTGTGCGTGTGGGTCCGCGAGGTGTGTGGCCACCCCTCCAGTGACTTGTCACAGGGCAGCTACACAGCCACAGGGGTTCTCTGAGGGCTCCTGTCACCCCAAGCCCCTACCTGTGCTGAGCACCCCTTTGTCCCTAGGGAGCTCTCCTGGGAGTGCTGCACATCGTGTTAGGATGAGCTCCCATTGCCCCAGCTCTTCTTGAGACTCCCCCACGGTGTGACCAGCCTTCAGCCGTGCAGATCACCCATCCCCTCCAGTCCCCTGTGCCTGCACCTCACTGCTCATCACGTCCCTACCCACGTCCTCAGGGGTGCTGGGAAGAGTCCCTGTCTCTGTTAGCTGGGCCCCTATAAGGAAGGCTTTTCTCTCACAGTCACGGTCCAGCTGGCTGTGTGCAGCCCGTGTTACCTGCTCAGCTCCCCCAGCAGGAGCGGGGCCTCTGCTGCTGTGCCTGGCTGGGCAGGTTTGCCTGCCTGGGCTTTTGTGGCTGCAGAGGGCCCCCACCCAGGGAGAGCAGCGTGAGCTGAATGTGTCCAACCTGCTGCTGGCAGCAGGTTCCTGGCACGCAGGAACCCAGTCCCGGCAGGAGAGCAGGGCTGTCCCTAGCCTGTCCCCTCGGTAGCAGCAGGTGCCCCATCCCAGTAGCTGCAGTAGAGCACAGTGGCACAATAGGTGTCTGGTCCTGGGGCCAGGCTGCTCTCACATCCCCTTTGCAGTGCAGGGAAGTGTTGAGCTGCTGTGTCCTTGGGCAGCAGAGCTGCAGGATATGTTCTAGGATAGCCACACACGGTGCTCCTGTCCCTGTGCTGTGCTGCTTGCAGCTCCTGGAGTGTGAGTGTGCCCTTTGCCTGCAGAGACCCCGCAGGCGAGGACTGCATGCGTGGACTGCAGACAGCCTGGCAGCTGCCAGGGCTGCACCCAGCATGCAGCATCAAGAGCTCTGCAGGATACCACTTTAGAGGAGTTTTCTTTTCTCCCACCATAATTATCCTCATACAAATGATTATTATCCAGTGTGGCAACTAGGCTGCTGTGAGCTGCCATCCCATAGACAAAGTGTATGAGGTCTGAGACAGGATTCCCCTTTCCACTGTGCCCAGGGCAGGGGGAAGGTTTATGCATAGGCTACACTAACCTTTTCTGCCTCTTGGAGAGCTTAATGGGGTCCTTGGCATCAGTTCTCCATGCACCTGGGTGCAGGGTCCTGGGGGTGTTGGCATCGAGTTCCCGCCTCTGCCCGCCAGGCAGGTGCTCAGCACGGCTCAAATTAAGCAGTGCTGGAGTGAGCTAATGGAGGATTCCCTTTTCGGGTGTCTCACTGCTGTTCTGGCAGGGCATCTCTCCCACTCTGGTGATGGGTCGTGCTTGCTGCCTCCCGTTCTGCCTCCACTGACCTGGTCCTCCATGTCTGTTGCCATTCAGCAGCATTGGGTTTTCTGGATTTTAATGCAGCTGGCAATGCCGGATCTTCTGTCTGGACTGAGCTAGACATGTTTGCTCTCTCGTGGGTGTTGTCTGCTGGATAACTACTTCCTGCTGTTTTGCACACCCGTGCAGGTGCTTGAGGGTGTCTGTGCAGAGCAGGTCTATCTCCTAGCAGTGAGATCCTGCTGTAACAGCTCGTAAGTGAGTTTCAATTCCCTGTAAGCAGGCTGCAACATGGCAGTCTCCAACTTCTCAGTGTTCGATGGAGCAAGGTCATCAGGCAGCCACAGGGGAGTCTGCAGCACGGTCTGTGCTCGGGACATCCTCGCTCCAGGGGTCAGCTCTCTGTGGGAAGTCATCAACCTCTTACCCGTGCCCACCACTGTGTGCCACTTTTCCCAAGCCCTGAGATGCCCAGTATGAGCAATGCCAGCCTCACCATGCATCCCAACAGTGCCAGTGAGCAGTGGTGTGTCCCTGCTGATGAATTTCTTGCCTGTTGCATGCCAGTGTGATTTTTGGAGCCTCCAGGCTTTCTCCAGCCTCTGGCTTGGCTGAGCCCCATGGTGGCATGGGTGAAGCCCCTGGACAGGGCAGCACTGCTGCTGCAGCCATGCCTGCTGCATTGCCATTGTGGGGACTTAGTCGAGGTATTTGTTCCATTGCTTTTGAAATACACCCTTTTCCTTTGAACAGCAGGGAATTACTTGCCTTGCAGAGTCACTGCAACTTTGGAGAATCATGAGCTGGGGAAAAATTGTCTTGTCTTCAGCTTCAGTTTGCTCTGTGATATCTTCCTGGTGGGTGCTGTGCTGTTGGTAGAGAGTGAGGGCTGCAGATGTGTTTAGGATGGACCACGAGTAATGGCTGCAGGACCCCTCTCCCCTTGTGCCAGGGCACAGCATATTGCTGGTCCCTAAGTACTTTTTAGTCTGCAACCCAACATAAATGGGGGTTATGCACCTGCCCTCTGACTGGATTTGGGCTGAGCAAGGTGGGAAGCAGCAAAGTCTCTGGGCACTGTGTTCCTGCCTACACCTCTGACAAGCACAGCAGAGGCCTGAAGGCTTTGTAGGCAGGATGGGGTGATAATCCTCCAGCACTACGGTGTTACCTGCTTCCAGGACTCCCTCAGGCCTCAGCCACCAGAGAAGAGTTGTGGGAGAAGGTCACGCTTCCCTTCCCTATTTGCTTGCTTTTCTTTCTTTCTTCCTTTGAAAGTGTCTCTGAAGAGCAGACTGCCCTGTTGAGGACATGCACAGCTCTCCCCATGTCAACAGCATCAGTGCAAATTTGCCATTGTTAAATGGCAGCTTCCAGCCTAGCTCTTTGCTTGCATGGTATGAATTGACTGTGATGGCATTGCACTCTCTCCTGCTATTGAATTTTTCAGCTGACAGCTGATAATTGCCCCACTTGCCCCTTTTGCCTCCTCTCTGATGAGCTGGACATCCCCCATTTCACTGTGGGCTGTACTGTGTCCCTTCCCCTGTGTCTTCTGCTGTGGAAGGCAGCAGAGCTTGTTGGGGGGGTCCCCATCACTGCACCCCTCTTGGCTCTGGTTTTTCCTTTCCAGGGTCCCTGGCCTCAGCATTTAATGGGGCTTCTGTTTGCCTTGTTGCCAAACTTAGGGGTTTACCCGTGCTGAAATGGGCCCCATGCAGTCTGTAGCCAGCCTGCCATCCCTCTGTGTACATTGGTGGAGGGAAGGGATGCTGAGCTACAGCCTTCGGGTGTGGGAGCACCATGCCAGGCTGACTGCACCTGAAGCACTCTTGCATGTTGACCAACCATCCCCTGCCAAAATTCCAGCAGCAAGCTCTTGTTCAGAGCATGCTTAATCCGTTCACCTGCATCTACCTCTCACCAGTTAATCAAAATGACTTGCAGCAGCCGGGCTGGTGTATCACAGCAGCACTCCTGCATTCCACACCAGTTGTTGGGCTGCTTCTCCTTTCAGGGGCTTCAGGCAATGCTTGTTCCTAGCAAGCACCTTGAGAAAGTCAACCTCTCCCTTCCCTGAAGTGCCCAGGCAAGTTCTCAGCGAGCAGTCTGGTTGCAGAGGGTCTGCACAGGCTCTGCAGAGCTCTGGAGCAGGATGGAGGACCTTTGTCCAGCCAGGGCAGTGCTTGGCTGGCCCTGCAGCCCTCAGCTCTCAGGAGAGCCAGTGCTGGGCACTGGGAGGATGCAGGCTTGCTTGGGAAGGTAGCCTGACCCAGCCCACTGCAGTGGCTTCCTTGGGAGCCTTCCTGGACAGAGGAAATTTGCAATTCTATTCCAGTTTCTCCCTTCAGCTACGTCCAAGGCAGATGCTGTCTATATATTGCCATGGTAACGCTGCGTTCTCACTCTCTATGGAATTGCATGCTGGAAAAATATTAGTTTAAAAAACTATGTCGTGTTTGTATTGACTGAAGTGGAGGCTGATAGTGGAGGATCTATTGTCCCCTGGTTGGGAAAAGTCACCAGTAACAGGCAATAAAGCCAGGCAGATTGGCCTCTGGTGACCACTTCTCACCCCATACAGCAATTGCTTCCCTATAAACCCTTCCTTGGCTCTGTTTTATTGCATCCTTTAAAACAGATATTTTTGCCTTAAATGTGCTGCCACTTTGGTTCTCCAGAGTGATGCATTGTGCTAACAGCAATTCCTTGCTGCTGAGGTGGGAGCAAGGAAGGAGAATTGTTTCCAGCTTTAATTGTGGGTCTCTCACATGCATCTTCAAATGCTGTTGCTGCTGTCCCCAGAGCCTGCAGCCCCAGGGTGAGCTGGGCATGGTGGCCGCGGTGCCAGTGCAGGGCAGCACACACAGAAACAGTCCAGTTACAGAAACAGACTCCTAACAGGATGTGCGTTTGCTTGGTGCTTCATTCTCCCCTACTTAATTGTTCCCTATCAAAACTCTGGCTGGCAGAAGAGTGAGTCAGCTATAAAAGGCAAAGGATGCATGAGGGACCCCCATCGGGCAGCAGAACATGCAGCCTGGGGGAACAGAAGGGACTTGGGGTGGTGAGGGCAGGGAAAGGGTGTCCTGTCCAGGGAAAGGTGTACAAACCCATGACCTCCCACTGAAGAGGGGCTTTTCTTGTATCCTTGCTCTGATTTGCTCTCTGACAGACTGGTGGAGGAGAGTACTGGAGCAGGACATTCATGTGGGCAACCAAGGGATCCTCTCTTTGTCTTGCTTCTGAGTCCTTCATGGTTCCCTGCCCACTCCTAGTGGCTAGTGATGCCTAGTGCTGTGGACACATCCTCTTGCTCTTCATTGCTACAGAAATAACCTTCAATAAAACCTGAGAGGCAAGGAGATGTTTCTGTGCGTGTTTTGCTGAAAAGCAGTATAAACCACAGTTGTGCGTTAGCAACTGGCCTCATCCCAGGGGATGTCAGACCCAGATCACTGCTCCCTGGCAGGCTTCCAGTGTGAGTAGCTCCAAGGCCAGCTCCAGCAGCTGGCCCGTCCCCACTCGAGGGATAGCCAGGGATGGCAGTAGTAGGAGTGGTGAGGAGCAGAGTTTTTCCTGCTGTATAGCATCAGGATGCTAATTAGCAATGTGAGCAGTAAGGATAGCCGGGTCCTTGGGGTTGTGCCACTGCTGGAAGTGAGAAGGAAATGAGGTGGGATGAGGGGACCTCTCCATGGTGTTGGTGTGGGGTTGGCCCAGGGCTGTCCCCTCAGGAATCATCTCAGACCTCCCTGCTATATTGGGGCTCTGAGGCTGTGCTGACTGTCTGCTTCCCCAGCATGCATTTTGGATGCACTTGCTGCTCAAAATAGCAGAGGCAAGTGTCCTATGGGGGAGAGAGGCTGCGAGAGGAGGAAGATCAGAAAAAGGGAAGATTAATTTTTAAAGCAATGCAGCCAAGGAGCAGCCCTGGGCACCAAGAGTGAGAGAGATGCAAGCTCTTGGTCCTGAATATTTCTTGGCTGGAGGAAGCCCTACATCCCAAATGGGATGCTCCAGGAGATCCATCTGGTCTGAGATTGAGTAGGCACCTATAACTGTGTGGTTCAGGTGCACTTGTCCTCTCATCCCTGGTGTGAGCAGCTGCAGGAGGGATAAGCCAAAGAGGTTTTGCTGGGGGAGATGCAAAGTGGAGCTCAATCTGATGAGCGGCAGGATGAAGCCTGAGGGCTGGGCAGCCTCCCCTGCCCTGGGAAGCAGAGGAGCTGCAGAGCAGCTCCTCACTAGGCTATTCAGCACAGCATAAAAAGCCAAATTTTGTGGGTGTCCAGGAAAATCTGTTCTCTTGGCTGAGTCTCAGTTTCCACATTTGTGAAACAGAAATGCCCTGCTGCCTTTTCTCTCTCCTGCCAGGGTTCAGGGAGGTTATTTATTTATTTTTAACCTGAAGGTGGTACACCACAATGCTGTGTGAGTGTAAAGCGTTCCCTGACTGCGAGCAGCTAATGGCTGTGGCATGAAAACCCCAGAGAGAAGTTAGGAGAACAGAAAGCCTTCCGGATCCTCACTGTTACTTGCATGATGGATGCTGTTTGTAATGCTTAAAGATCTGTCGTGATGCTAACCTGTTCTAGTGCCTTGTAAAAGCCTACAGAGCCTCCGGTGCTCTGGGGGCCATCGCTGTGCTTGGGGCTGGGCTCCCCTTTGGTAAGGGCAGTGATTCTGAGATGAGCCCAAACAGCACCCAGCTGCTCTCGGCTCTGCTTGTTGGGCCCCTGCTGGTAGGGGTGGTGCTGGCCAGGCGTTCACCCTGTGAGTGACACCCCTAAAGGACTTCCATGAAGCCCTGGGGCACCTTTGCTCTTCTGGAGGGGTCTGGCCAGAACATGGGATAGAAAAGGAGAAGGTGCTGAGCCCCTTGTGCAGCTGTGTCAGCCCAGGATGTGTGTGATCAGTGTCTGCTCCGTGAGCAGTGTGCAGCAACACCCTGAATTCCCTGGTGGGGTGGGATGGAGTTAGCACCCAGCCATGGCCATGTGGGCTATAGAGAGCCGGTAAATGTCGTGCTGGTGCTGGAGGGGACCAGCTCTCCCAAGGCTGGGATGGGTCTCTGCCCCACATTGCCTTGTTTGAGCAGCTCAGCGAGCCTGTGCTGGGGCTAAGTTACATTCAAGCAGCCGGGTGAAATCTTGAGAAGACTTGAAAAATGCAATAAAAGTGTAGCATGAAAGGTTGCAGCTGCTCTGTCCCCCAGTGCTGAGCTCAGGGGTCAGTCTGGAGTCTAAACCTCATCCGTGTTTCCATTAGCAGCCGTGTGATGGGACACGAGCTGCTTACAGCAGTTGCAGATGCCACCAGGCTGGGAGAGATGCAGGAGGGCTGGAGAATGGGCTGGGATTTCAGAGTGGGCTTGGTGAATGGGAGGAATGAGCTGACAGAAAGGAAGCTGTTGCCTGGGGACTCGAGGAAAGTGTTTGGTGGGAGGGAGTCACCAACGGCTCAGATGTGGAATGGGAGCACAAACAGAGCGGGTCCTGCCCCTGCAAGTCAGAGAGGCCCTGAGAGAGAGCTGTGCCCTTGGGGCTGGGGATTCCTGCGGGGAAGTGGGCTGGGAAAGAGGCCTGCACGGGCAAGGGAGCAGCCAGATCTCTGCACCATGGTGGCCTGGGCAGGCAGAGATGGGGTTCATCCACTGTGGGAGGGGTTCAGGTCAGAGTTTAATGGTCCTGGAGGCAGGGGCACAGGGTAGTGTCAGTCCCTGTCCTTGAAGGAGCAGCGTGTGCGTCTGCCTGGATTGATGGAGGGTGGCAGAGCTACTGCTCTAGGGTGCGTGACCTTCCAGCCTTCATTTCTCTACTTCCCTGATTATTATCTGGCATGGCCAGCTCCAGCTGGGGTCAGGGCTCTGGGATGAGGGCTATGGGGCTGCTGGGAGGGGAGCCATGCCCTTGGGGGCTGGCACTCTGGGGCACGGGCAGGAACAGCAGAGCAATGAAGACTGTCAAGGGAGGGACACATCTCATGGGCAACACACATACCAACCCCACCGGGCACCAGGGCATGCCCTTGCAGCAGGCACCACAGGAGCACTGATCCTTCTCCACCAGCCCCTGCAGTCGCTGCCCAGAGCTGTGGGCACCTGCTCTGTGCTGGCCCTGATGGGCCAGGGCACATTTTGCCAATGGTGGGTGCAAATACAGGAATTCATCTCACAGACTTTTCCTCTGCATTCTTAAAAGCGGGATTCCAGGGAGCAGAGCAGTTAGGATTCCTGCCTCAGCAGGAGAGCTGAGCTGAGCCACAAGGACAGGAGTCACATGTGTGCTGAATAGCTGATGCTTTGCAAAAGAGTAGGGATAGGAGCTGTCTGCTCCTTCCCGCTCCTGATAAATCAGTGCCCAGGGAAATATCATTCATGTTGGCTGTATTTAATAAATTAACTCTCAGCATTTGTGCTCTCTGAGGTTGTTACTGAGTTAGTGTAGCTCCAAACCCTGCAAAGGGAAAAGACACATCAGACCCCCTGGGAATGGATAAGCCATCCAAAGCTAGAAACCAAATATAAACCCAGACTATGCAAATCCAGTCTAACGAACCCTGCTGCAGCACAGACATCCCATCTGGGAGTGGGATGATCCACAAGCAGTGTAGCAAAGGGACTGATTGTTTTAATGACTTTCTTCTTCCCAGGGAGAAATGGGAGGGGGGTTTCTGAAACTTGAGGGTTGCAAATGAAAATTTGCCACCTCTCCATCAGCAGTGTGAGATTTGGGGTACTGGGGGGGGGGGGGGCAGAGGAAGGCAGCCTGAATGAATCTGAGGATGCTTTCTACTGTTAAATCTTTTGAATTAGCAAGGAAAGAGTACACCCTGTGTTTCTGCTTTCAAGTCACAGTCCAGAAATACAACCAATCTGCTGGGCAGTTCCCCAGACACATCAGTCCTTATTGAAGCTCTGCTGTGTGGAGCAGGGCAGAGCGTTTTGCTTCACTAGGAAAGGGCATGGAGGCAGTGGGTGAGCAGCTGAGCAGCAGGAATCCAGCTTTCTGGGCTCTGCAGACTGTAATTTATCTCCATGAGGAACTGAAGGGGGTTCAGAGGGGAAAAAATGTCACGAAGTTAAATGGCAGTGTTGCCTCGGCATCTTTACAAATAAGCTTTACCTGCTGTTCGTTCCCATCTTGGTTGCAAAGGCCATCATTTACCTGAACAAAGGCTTGGAAGGATGCTGGGAGCAGTTGTCAGGGAGCACACAGAGCCAGTCCCTGAGGGAGAGGATTGTCAAGGGGCCTGAGAAACAGCCCCACTTGGGGATTGCCACCAGCCCCACTGCTGAAGTTCCCCGAGGATGCTCAGCAAGCATGCAGGGAGCAGAGGCTGGGGTGGGCTGCGTGGGCAGCAGACCCCAGGGTAGCTGGTTCTGCCAGTGCCTTCTGCTGCTACAGTCTTTGGGCTATGCTGTCCCAGCAGATGCCTTGGAGAGAGGGCAGAGCCTGATTTTGGCATGTGCAGGGACTGGCCATGTCTAATCCATGGCTTCCATGGCTCTGGTGTTTCTACATGTCACCATGGTGCTTTGCCTGTGCTCTGCCTCTGGCTAAGGCTCTGGGATGCTGGTGTTCTGAGAACGGCACCCACCTGGGGCTTTGCAGGTGGAAGTCCTGGCTTTCAGGTCGGGCAGTTCTAAATCAAGCCTCTCTGCTCCATCCCTCTGCAGTACTGGAGATGACTCAACTTCCAGTAACGCACTGTACTGGAATTGTACTCTGGCTACACAGCCAGAGTAATGCTGGGTTATGTTTAAAGGAAGGTGACATGGGAGTCCTGTTGGGAATCCTCCCTCACCAGGAGCTCGAATGGGTGCCATTGCCTCCAGCTTCATCTCCAGCGTGCCCCTGGGGATCTTCCAGGCAATCTTCTTTACCAAGGAGCCTTTAGGACATTTGGAGAAAAACGCTCCTGAAGCTGTGATTTCTCCCTTCTCTTAGGCGACTCCAGGGCTGTGGTCCATCAGGAACTGCACATACCAAACGACCCCCTTTGTGCTGACAAATGTCCCTAGAACGCGTGACACACCGCAGAGCTTCGTGCCTGGGATTTACAGCCTGAGTGACCATTTTTCTCCCACTGAGGGGGTCAGGTCCTTCTGATTTGGGGGCTCATCCCCGGCAGCCTGCTGGGCTCTTTGCCCGCTGGTCATACTGGAAGCCGCGGGAGTCGTGGGGCTGCAGAGCCCAAGTGTGGGTTTCAGTTTAATCACCGGGGCTGAGGAACCTCTATTCATTCCCGCTTGCATTCATCTGTGTCCTAGTAACGCTGCTCTCCCTACCTCCTTCCCAACACAAGCGCACACGGCTGGATAATGGCAGGAGCCCGGCAATCGCGGAGCTGAATAGCGCCGTAATTAGGGGGCTATAATGGCGAGCTGGAACTCATTAGCCATTATCAGCCGTTTGAGCAGGACAATGGCAGCACCCCGGGGTGCGCGGCTGCCGTGCCTGCACCCGGTGGCCCTACACGCTGCTCGGCGGCCCCGGGGCCAGCCCGCTGCTGACCTCGGCCCCTCGCACGGCTGCAGAACCCGCTCTGGATGGGGATGATGCACTGTGTATTCAGCCAGTCGTGTGACGTGAGGCATTGCTGCTCCCTGGCCCCGCTGTCAGGGCTCAGGAAGTTACAGACCCCTCCGTGATGCTGCCCGAGCGCCCCAACCTGCTCTGTGGAGCCACTCTGCTGTCTCTTTCCTTCCCTGGCTCCAGCAGCTCATCCTTCACTTGACCGACTTCTCCTCCTGTAATTTATATTTCCCTCTTGATTTCTGCGTTTGAGTTCAGTGCAGGCAGTGGGTCTCCAGCACGGGAGCCCTCCCTGGGCCCTGCCTTCGTGCAGGCATCCCCCATCCCCAGCACATGCCGTGGGCAGGCTGGCCTTATGGCAAGAAGCAAACGCTGCCATGCTTTGTGATGCCAAGCAGGGAGACTGTCTCCTGCAAGAGGGGGCTGCACAGAGATCCCCAGCTCTGCAGCCTGTGGGTCCCAGGGCTGATGGTCCTGCTTTTCCTACAGTAATCACATCCTGTAATGCGGAAAGGCACTGTGAAACTGAATGCGAGGTGCAAATCTCTGCATCTTCTGGCTTGATGTATTTTAGAGCAGGATAATCCTAGCAGGAGTGTTCTGGAGAGCAAGGCTGAGGAGAGCTGGGGAAGATGTAGCCAGCTGGCTGGGAGCAGAGGCCCTGCCACGTGTGTGTGCAGCAGTGGGACACATGCTGTCCTGCTGCTCAGCAGAGCCTGGGCAGGACCGAGGCCATGGCGGGGTGTAGGTACCCCTAATTTCCACCAGCAGAATGAGCAAGGAGTGGCAGAATCTCCTTTCTGGCTGCATTGCCTGTCCTTGTGCTCCCCCAGGGCTTTTGAATGAGAGTGATGCCACAAAACAGCTTGACCTGTGCAAGCTTCTCTTGGCAGGTGAAACCTGAGTGTGGCTTATTCTCCAGGTAGAAGGTGAGAAATGGCTGTGCACTGAACCAACTGTGATGTAAGGATAGTGGCAGAAGCCATTATCATGTAAGTGTCACACATGTAAGTGACTTGCAGCTGGGTATTTGGAGGGATCCTGCTGTTCTGGGGACTTTTGTTTGTTTCTTGTTACCCCTGCCTTCTCTAAGCAGCTCTGTGTGTTTGGGATGACCCTACCAGGTGTTAGCTGCATTTGCAGAATGAGGTGCCGTTCATCCTACCTGGGCATCGGGAATGGGAACAGGGAGGAGCCGGACAGTCCCTGCCTCTTGTTGCCTTATGGTCCATGAAAAATGCCTGCTCACACGGCCACAGCCAGCCAGACTTCTGTGTGCCCAGCACTGCTGGTCACTGAGGATGAGGGTCCTCTCTGGAGCAAGGTGCCATTCCTGGTCAGGGGCTGCAGAATTGCACCAGCCCCTACTGTCCTTTGGGCCCTGCCTGTCGTTTTTGGGAGGTACTGGGGAGACCCAGTGCCTGACTACTTCCTGAGTGCTGGGTGCTAATTTCTTCCTCTTCTCTCCGCAGGGAGCTCAATGGCAACAACATAACACGAATCAACAAGAATGACTTTGCTGGGCTGAAGCAGCTCCGTGTCCTGTGAGTTCCTGATGAGGGTCCCGCTATCCCCACCTTGGTGGATATTGTGCTTGGTTTGTGGCCCCTCCTAGGGCTGCTGGAACTACTCAGCCTCGCTCTGTGGGCTTCAGCCAGCAGGGCTGGAGGATATTGTGTTGGGCTGAGTGTGTTGGATTTCCAGCTGGGACAGAGTGGGAAGAGTCTAGGTTGTGTTGAGGGGATAATGGGAGTGAGGTGCCCTGGGTGAAAAGAAGTAATGGGGGCACTGGGGACCACTTTTCCAGAAAGCTGACCCCTTCTCTTTGCAGGCAGCTGATGGAAAACCAGATCAGCATGGTGGAGCGTGGGGCGTTTGATGACATGAAGGAGCTTGAGCGGCTGTGAGTGTCTGGTCATGGAGGGAGGTTGGTAAGGGGCTGCTGGATTTGGTTGCAGAGAGCATTCTTTCCTTTTTTCCTTAAACCCTAATGTATTGGTGCTGCCTGACTTCAAACAGCTTCTCTTCTGCGTGGCAGTGGTATTTTACAGTTTGGGAAGCACATCTATTTCTGTTTCTATAGATCTTAGAGTCCTTTCTGATGCTTTTGAAGTGAGGAGCAGGTTAAACAGAAATGACTTTTGCTGCATCAGCCGTGTCCTGTGTGTTAGCAAGGGAGCTGTAAGTTCTGGTCCAGTACTCAGTAAAATAGCTCAGCAGTTTAAAAATCCCAAGCTGCTGGAGCAAATATGAGGAGCTGAGCGAGCAGCAGGTTAAGAGTGCAGTTAAGCAGCAGTCAGCAGTTAACAGCTTGGAGTCCTCTCTGCATGTAATTACAGCATTGTGAGGAGGTCCATTAGTGCCCCGTTGGTTGTCCCTGCCTGGGACTGTGCTGATGGGGGTGTCCTTGCCAGGTGGGATGCTCTGCTCCACTGGCCTCTCTGAGCCAGCCAAAGTACCCAGCTCTGCCTGATGCGTCCAGCTGGGCTGCAGATGGGGTCATTGCTTTGTTCCCCAAACCCTGACCCTTTCCTTCTTTCTCTGCAGACGGCTGAACCGCAACCAGCTGCACACCCTGCCCGAACTTCTCTTCCAGAACAACCAGGCGCTGTCACGGCTGTAAGTACCATCTGTGCCCACGGGGCTCCCCTGCCCAGCAGTGGTGTGGGCTCGCTTGGGGGGTTGCCATGGCGTTTGGAGGAGCACTGATGCCTTGGGAAGGTGCTGCTCCTGGGAAGATTGTGCTGGTGGTTACTGGTTTGTTGTCCCAATGAAGGCTTGGCACGTGGCAGGGGAATGCACCCTGTTTCTGTGTGACCCAAGCATGCAGCAAGGTGGGAAATGGGCTGTGACCTGCAGAAGAGCTGAGACTGGCAATGTTAAGGATGCCCTTGTAACACATGGGGACATGGGATGAGGTGCTGGCAGTCTGGGCTGGGTCTGGCATTGCAGAGTTGAGCTGTGCCTGCACAGTGTCAGGCTGAGGTGCTGTGAGCTCCTCAGCCTCCTCCATGGCTGTGGACCATGAGCTTTGGAGCAGGGTTCCCTTAGACACTAGCCCAGGTTCTCATGAAAGGAGGGTGAAAGAGGATGACCCTAAGGGGGTCACATTCTGCCCAGAGACCTCCATGGGGCAAAGAGAGCCCCACAACTCTGCTCAAGAGCTGCCTTTCTATAGGGGTCTGGAGAAGGAGGAGGAAGCCATGCCCAGGGTAGATCCAGCCCTTCATGCCTGCTGCCCCCTCCTCACATCGCTCTATCTATCCCCATCCCTGCCTGTCCCTCTGCACCTGCAGGAACAACTCCAGGGACTGTCTCTTGCTGTGCAAGCCCCAGCTCCACAGATCTCTCTGTTCCTTCTCCCTCTGTGCAGCAGCAGGCTGCATGGGGAGGGCTGCTGGGGTTTTGATAAATATTCTCTGTTCCATATTGGGTTTCCCTTGCCTGGGGCTGTTTTGCTCAGGCAATGGTGCTTTCAGCAGTGCCAGCATTGTTAAAACAAAGTGTTTACAGGCTCTCAGCTATGTCAGGCACCACATACATTGGGAAGGGTGCTGTGAGGAGAGGTTGCGTGCCAGACTGGGGCTGGGTGCTCTCCATCACTCAGAGAAGCAGCTTATACCCCGTGGATTGGGGTGGTAGTTGCCAGGACACAAGCTTTTTGCTTGCTGCATCTTGTATCTCCATTGATCAGCTGTGACATAAGGATGCCAAGTCCCTGCTGAGGCAAGGCAGGAATGGACAAAATAATTAAATGTGCTGAGACATTCCCAGGACAGGCGTGGCCATGCTGGGGCCAGGCAGCCCTTCTTGTGCAGTCAGGCTGTGGCTGAGCCGTTTTCTTCCAACAGTGCCGGGGAGTCAGTCCCAGGGTCCAGCCTGAAGCGTGTAATGAAGGGTTAAAACGCTGTGTGGGTTGCCAGCATGGGATGTGTGAAGTGGTGGACAGGTGCCAAAGATGGGCCTAGGTAATGGCAGCTGATAGCACAGGCGTTCAATTAATTATCAAATGGCATTTGTTGAGCTCAGCTGTGCTATATTGTGGCGCCAGCAAGGGCCCATCCTCCTCCAGCCGCCCATTGCATAACAGAAACATGGGCAGGAGAACAGCCTTACAGATATTCATGTTTCCTTTTTAGTCTTCTCTAGATTTTAACACCAGGCTCTTTCAACAAGCAAACCCTAACAATTCATTGTGGAGATGCAGAAGAGCAGCATGTGTGTCTCCTACACATACAGTGTGCCCCTACGCAGCCACCAGGCTCGTGTGGAGCCAGGACTATGCCACGGTGTGCGCGGGGCTGTACATACCACCGAGGGTTTAAGAGGGCTATGCAAGATGTTTCTTGCAACCATCTCATGTTCAGGTGCATTTCAGCCTCTTTGTCAGCCTGTTGTTTTACTGCTTACTGCAATGTGGGGGTTATTTCCAACCTTTTTCCTCCCACCCTGTCTTGAAGTTGTTTTCTGGCCATTTCTGCCACGGCAAACAGCCTGGATACCAGCACCTGGAGCTTTTCCTGTTCATTCTGGGGCTGTGTGCATGGGCTCAGATTTTGCAGCTCTTCAACTATAGCTGGTGCCATGTCTTGGGGAGCTTTGATGCATGCTTGGCACAGAGGTTCCCCAAGATGAGTGGTGGGACAGGGGACACACTGAGCCACCCTCCAGCACATTCCCCCACACATTAATGAGGGTAGGGGTGCAGCGCTGCAGTCTGCCCATCAGGAGAGCACATCAGGAACCAATGTCCTGGCAGATCCTCGAGTTCTGCATCTGTGCAACAGGGCTCTCTGTGCCAGAGGACCTGCTGTTCCCTCTCCTTGGGGCTCCTGGTTGCTGAGGTGTTTAGGGATGTTTCAGGGGGATGGCAAGGCAGGGGGTGCCCTGTGTGGCTCATCTAGACACACGTGTTGGCTTAGCAGGAGGTGGGATCTGGACCAGTGCTAGTCCAGTCAGTGTGGGAGGTCATAAGGACACTCTTAAATTGCTGCAAAGGCGGGTCAGGCTACCGGGATATGAGCCAGTGGGGAACAGGTTTAAGCTAAATTGAAATCAGCTCTCCTTGAAGGAAATTGGAGCCTCCCCACTGGGCTTTGCACTTGTTTAACTGCTGAAATGGATCTGGAGTGGCCCCTCTGCTCAGGGCCCCCTCCCTGCCCAGAAACAGGCCGGGACCTGTGCTGGTCTAGGAAAAGAAGGCTCTTACCTGCACCATTTCCTCACAAATCATGATCCCCAGATCATTCCAGCAAACAGGCTTCCCCTTGACCTGCCAGCTGTGCCACCCATGGCATGCTTCTCGAGTTCTGGGGTTCTTGCTAGGTCCTCATACCATTGTACTGGGAGGTCTTGAATTAGCAAAAACTGACTGAATGAGTCAGGCTGAGATCTGTTTAGCTGGGAAATGAGGCTGTTTGCTGGCAGCTGAAGCAGAAAGCCGGGGGTGGATTGCAGGAGCTGCTGGGGATTGCTTAGACGGGCCCTTGGGTGCTGCCCTGGGTGCTCCAGCCTTTTTTAGACATAGTCTTGATGGGTCTTTTTCAGCACATCAGTAACACAGAAGATGAAGGCAAGTCTGTTGAATTAAGGGTAGGTCATACCCATAGAGCAGTTTCCCACTGAACCTGATGAAAATTTTTCAGGAGCCCAAGAGGAGTCCCTCAGGTTCAGGTCAGGATGGAGAGCTCTTTATCTGCCTCCTGAGTACCAGAGTCTAATCCATGCTGGTGGTCTTTGTGGTCTCCCAGCCCAGCTCGAGCTACAATTAGTTACATGGAACTTGGCTGTAAAGAGCATTTGTGCATTGGGATAATGGAAAGGGCTGGAGTTAAACCTGATCCATCGGGGCTTAAATAAACTGGAGAATGGCAGGAAAGGGCCAATGGAAAGCAAACCTCAAATGAGGGCATGGGGGATGTGAGACGCCTGGAGAGTAATGTTTTCCCCTTGGAATTTGGGAATATTGAGCTGACGTCTGCCCAGAGCCCAGTTCAGCCTGAGATAGGGGGTTGGCAGTGGGGCCAGGAGGCAGGGGGACTCCCTGCATGGCCTCCTTTATTTATGTCCCCAGCAATGAGCAGATAACTCATTAAGCAGTCCTGGTGGCTGGAAATGGTGCTGATCTGAGGTTTCACTGGAGAGCACCTGACCTCAGCGACCCGTTCTCAAACCGGGTTTAATTAAACTGTCAGCGCTGGACGGAAGAACAAAGCTTTGTGGGCTCAGGGGGGAAAGCCAGGGTCCCCCAGCAGCTCACTAGGGAAGAGCACATCTCCTGCAAAGTGGAGAGCTGGTAAAAAGATGGATCTTTCCTTCCAGTGAGGATTACCCAGGCACGAGGGTGACCTCTTCTATTGCAGTGCCCGGTGTTGGTCCCCAGTGTGCCACAGCAGTTCGCATCTTCGTTCAGCAGTGGTATCCATACGGCACTGATCCACACACCAGGAGTCAAGGGGATGCTGGTAGACCTTCCTTCACCATCTTTCCCAAGCTGGCAGGAGTTGGGTTTTTTTTTTTTTGGTTTCCCAACAGCCCCCAGCAGAAAAAGCAATCAGAGTTTCTCTCTGCTTCCTTAGGAAGGGGGTGGGGGGGCAGGATGAGAAAGGAGTTTTGTAGCACTCTCTCCCTTCTCTGCTCACCTCCCCTTAAAACATCCTCCTGAAGCTGTTTCTCAGTCCCTTTGGGGGTTCTGGATGGGGGATGCGAGGAGGAGAGAGGAGTTTGGAATGGCTGTAGCAGCAGGGTGAGGACAGAAATGCTGCGGGCGCATCATCGGGGAGGCAAAGGCGTGGGCTGTTGAAATGTGCTAAAGGCAGCCAGGATGGCTATAAATAAATAGTTTTCTCCAAGGGAAGCCGAGCTGATGTGAGGGAGGAGCGAGCAGTGGGTGCTTGGCTGTGAGGAGCTCTGGGGAGTTGCTTTTGCAGGGGAGTCACAATCCCAGATGGATGCATCCCCATGGGAGTGTCTACCCAGTGGTTTCCTTCAACAAAAGCTGCAGTAGCTGCTCCTTGCTTAGGCAGAGTGGGAGCTGAGAGTGAGCAGAGAGTAGGGGGAAAAGAGTCTTGTCTCCAGAAGGAGGGAGATTTAGGACATGGGCTGCAGACTGTCAGTTTCTGTCGGACCCATGCCAGCAGAAATGGTGAAGGAGATGGTGCCACATCTTAGCTGGCAGCCAAGCCCAGGGGGAAGGGCTGCCGTGCTGCTCTCAGTCTGTAAGGGCAGGGGCTCCCTGGAAACAGCATTAACATCTCAATCAGGGCTGGTGACTTTCTGAGCCGGGGACATGTGAAATGTTGTAGGAGCTGGCGGGATTGTCATGCTCCCGTGAGACTCTTCTCCTGCAGCCAGAGCCTGCAGAGGAATAGTGATGCTCTATGACTGCCTCTGTCTGGGAGCTGACAGAGGGACCAGGGGTATTTAAAGATCTGCGAGTTTTGAGCAGAGTGGGAGAGAGCACCACAGCTGGGTGTGCTGCCTGGTTTGGAGAGATGATATTATGGTGAGCCCTGGGGCAGGTTTCTCGCACCACCCCTGCATTTGGCTAAACCCAGCCCTAATTGCCTTTAGAAAAGCAGGCAGAGAAAAATGGAGGGCTGCTAAATAACTTGAGAAAATGCAAATGACATCCTTCAAGAAGGAGAGGATCACAACCATGCCAGAGGAAGCTGTGAGCTGAGTAGTAGCAAAACAGGGTGACAAGTGAAAAAGGAGCTGTCAGAGAAAGAAATAACAAAACAGGCCCCGCTCGGATAGGGCTGGCTGCGCGTGGGAGGTGTTGCTTGCGAGACTGTACTAGTGACCATTCCTCTTTGGGCTGCACCAGGAAAACCCCCAGACAGGGAAGGCAGAGATGGAGACAAAAATGTGTGCTTGGTGAGGGCTGGGTAAAGGAGCAGCCCTGTGCCCCCACAGCGGGTAGTCATGCTGGTGCCAGGTGGGGAGGCTCTCTGGGGAATGCCTGTGCCACAGCTTTGCTCCCTCCCAGTAGGGGAGACTTGCCTGAGCCCCATTTTCCATTTAGTGGGGGATATTTGGTGCCTGCCTGCTGGTTGGCTCCCTGGAAATGCTGTCATTGTGGTGGGCTGGCTCTGGCTGTGCCCTGGCTCTCCTGTGCCAGACACCCGCCCCCACCTCCCACAGTCACTCCTGTTTGGGGCTATGGTTGAGGTTCACTCCTCCAGCAAGATTTTGTGTTGGTTCTGGAGCTCGGCAAGTGCCCAGGAGCCTGCAGCCGCCTGTGGGCACAGCATTGTGTTTCTCATCTTCCCATGCTGGAGCAGGGTTGCTTTGGCTCCCTGGGCACGTGCCCCTTTGCTCTTTGCACAGATCTGTGTGTGCTGATGCTCTGCGCAGAGATCTGCGGTCCAAGAGCAGAGTGCCAAGGTCAGAGCAGGGAGCAGCTTTCCTGGAGCAAACCTCCCTGCTTCCCCTTCCCCAGCATCCCTCATTCTGTCCCAGCTCCCCCTCTAGCAGCATCCCCCTCCCCTTGCCGGGTGAGGGCCAAGTGTCCCCGCTGTCACCATGCCCACGTTGTGGACTCCGGGTGCCGTACCCCATCGCGCTCCCCGACAAAGCTCCTTCTGCTGGGGACAGAGCAGGGCTGGGGGGGGCAGGCTGGGATGTGTCCCCCCGAATACCAATGAGGAGGGGCAGCGTGTTTACCCCCGCAGCTGGGGGAGGGGGGAGCTGCGGGGTCTGTATGCTGCAAGACGCGCCCCCCACACCAGCTGGGGGGAAGGGGAAGGGAGGCCCCTCTGCAGCCCCCGGGAACAAAGAGTCAGTGTGGCTCGTGACAGCTCTAAGGAAACGCAGGGAAACAAATGTGCCACTAATAGGTGGGGAGGTTACCTAGGGAAGGATGCTGCCAGGCGGGCGGGCGGCCAGCCCCCTCCCCGGCGGGCTGCCAGGCACTGAGGGACTGCTCCTGGCACCCCTGCCTTGGCGGGGCTCTGGGGAGCTACAGAAGGGCCAAGCCGAGGCAGGCTGATAGGTCCTTGTGCTTCTGGCCCGTGGGGACAGCGTCCTCGCAGATACCTCTGGGGTTTTGTGCTGGGTAACGCTGCTGGGAAGGAGCGCCCTTGTGCAGGGAGCTGCTCACTGCCTGCCGCTCTCCCCTTTCTTCCTCCATCGTTAATGTGCCACAGATCTCGGCTTTTTTTGGGGCGGGGGGAGGACCGTAAGACTCCCGGAGGATTCTGAGTGCAGACATCCTCAATGCCTCACAAATTAAACACATTTTTAAGATCTCTTTATATTTAAAGACT
Organism: Parus major; assembly: GCF_001522545.3. Classification (NCBI taxonomy): domain Eukaryota; kingdom Metazoa; phylum Chordata; class Aves; order Passeriformes; family Paridae; genus Parus; species Parus major. Next base: position 20,575,760 of record NC_031775.1, read on the forward strand.
TCCATAAGCATTTTGGGACTTGACCCACAGTCTCCAGCGGCACAGGAGTGCTGGGGTGAAGGTAGCAACCATTCCTCGGCCTGCAGATGGGCAGCCTTCCTCTTTGCTTCCCACCAGCCTGAGCCCTGTCCCAGCGGGGTGGTGGTGCAACCTGCACAGGGACACCCTGGCTCTGTTCTGTGCCATTATCCTGCCAGCGAGCCGGGCCTGCCAGGAGTGGGCATTGCCAGACGGCTGCCTGGAGATAATCTGCCCCGTTCCCTCCATGCACCCCGTTGTGCTCCTGACTCACGGCCGGCTCCAGCTTTCTGGGTGTTGAGACGCTTCCAAGGTTTCCCTGGCAATGCACGGGGTCAATCTCTACTCCTGGGGCTCTCTCCTTAAGCCACTGGTTCAGCTGGGCTCACCCTCGGTCTTGCTTTGGGTGCAGGCTTGGATTTGGGTTTTGTAATATTACTAAAGCAAAAGGGGCTGAGTCTGAGGTGGAGCTTTCAGCCCCCTGCCCCTTTCTGCAAAGTCCTCCCCTCCACATGGCATTATGCAGAGCATCCCTGTCCAGCTTCCTAGTGGTGCACTGGCAAATGGGAATTTGCAACCTATGGGAAAAAGCAATGAAAAATTAAGTCTTCCTAAATCTGAGCAGCAGTGCTAATTACACAGCTGTTAAAACACAGGAATTATTTATTCTCTGCCTGCATCACAGCTCATTGCCTGCATTATCCTACATTCAGCCTTTGGCCACCTTTGGTCCCCTGAAAGAGTTAAAAGAGCACTTGAAGAAGCTGATCCCTTTGTCCATCCATTTTGAGCACAGAATAAAGGCATTTCCTTCCTCCTGTTTTCACAGCTCAAACAGTAGAAGGGTTCAAAGTGATATTAAAAGAATCGTGAGCAGAATTAGCCTCTGGTAATTTGAGTTCCAGAATGTGGAAGAAAAAAGTCCTATGCAGTGATTTGAGGCTAAGTTATATCTTGGTACCACTGCATGTGCATCCCATGGACGTGTGAATGTGCAGAGCCAGGTAATTAACCTGCTTTTGCTGGTTGCTGGAACCCCTCATCTCTCATGCTGGGACTGCCACAAAAACAAGCTGTCAGCAGTTTCCATCACTGCTTCCAACAGGGTGCCCTGTGCTGTCTTCTTTCTCTTCTGCTCCCAAGGGACCTGTGGTGCTTTTAGCATTGGTGCTGGACCACACAGCCTGCAACCCTGACACCAGCAGTTGGGCTTGGTGGGCTCACTTCTTGCCCAAGCAGGCTGCCTGGAGCACTGGATGCTTTATCCAGTGCTGTCGGTGGGTAAAGTTCTGTGATTCTTCTTGCCATGGACCAGCACGTACCCAGCAAAACACCTGGCAGTGTGTTTTGCTGGGTATGTGCCGATCCAAGGCAAGAATGATGGAAATGCAGAATGGGTGTGGGTTAGGGGGTAGGTATTCAACCCCAGGGATACTCCATGGCAGCTCCTCTCTATTGCACAGCCAGGCTGTTACTGCCCAGCAATTAACGCTGGCGCTATTAATTACCAATCATAGGGATAAAGTCGAGGCCATGTAGCAGGAGTGGGGATCTGTGCTTGTGGGTCAACAGGAGCAAGGAAGTGAGGAGCAAGCGAGGGGGCTGGCTGCATTCCCAGGACTCGGCGGTGTTTCCAGCTCTTGCTGTCTGACCGGAGGCATTTCCACCTCCCGGTGTTGTCGTCCCGCTCCAGCTCGCTTGTTCTCCTCCCCACGGGCTCAGCATGTTGCTCATTCCTGCATCCTACGATTTCACAGCATCCCCGCAGCCGGGTGCTAATGAGATTAGACCCAAGCTTTAAGATGTCTCTCTCTATCCTTTGCCATCCAATTACACAGCCCGCATGGTATCTGATTGCCTGTGAGAGGGGAGGACTGGGGCTGGCTGGGAGGGGAGGATGCAGCTGGTCTTTCTGGGTATCAGCCCCACTGTGCTGAGTGGTTTTATTTCTTTTCTTTCTTTCTTTCTTCCTTTTTTTTTTTTGTTTTTCATTCTCCCCTTGGCTTTGAGCTGCTTCGTTTGGCTTTTTCATCGCTTCTCGATGTGGCGGCTGGGCAGAATTTGTTTAAATTAACTGCTTGAATGGCAGCGTTTGTGTGTGTTGGTGGGGGGGAGCTCAGACAGCACCAGAATGGATGAGGGGGATTAAAGGTGCCTAATGGGTTCCAGATGGACATCCTGGACTGGGAAACACCCCTGCAACCCCAACCCCAGCCAGGGGCCGCTGGTAAGGAGCTTGGGGCCAGGAGCTGGGATGCTACTGCAGGCAGCTGCCTGGTTCTCCTGCGGCAGGGCGGCTGCTCCAAGCGTGGGGACTGGGGCACCCTGAGGCTCCCCAGGTGCTGTGAGTGCCCAGCCGTGCTGGGGGTGAGCAGGCAGATGCACCACAGGAAGCACCTTCCCTGGCTGGCCCAGAGCAGTCTTGGTTGCAATGAGGAATGATAATATTTAGTCTTTGTTGCCCTCCCCCTGGGCTCTAGAGCAGCTTGGGGTGGGTGCTCATGCAGTTCAACATCCCCACCACTGCAGATGTCAGCCAATTTTTTTGTATTTACAGATGAAAAACTGAGTCACAGAGATAGAAACTAAATTGCCTGTGTGGCCCTGCCAGTTGCATTTCCCAGATCTGTGGGGGTTAGAGACGTGGTGACAGCCCTGCCCATCTTTCCAAGGACTGTGCCTCCCAGCAATGGCCAGATTTCTCCTCCAGACATGCTACATGGTGCCAGAGCTGTGTGTTTGCAGCCTGTCTGGTGGCAGAGCTTTGATTGGAAGCATGTCAGTCCCAAATGAGATGAAGGGTGTAGAAGTGAAGGGCTGCTGGGATTTGGTGTCACTGGCTGGGACCTCAAGGTCATTGCTTTTGAGTTTTATTAATGGTTGAGAGCAGGAGGAGGATATAAGCTGTGAGACAGTCATCTGCTGGGAATATCACCTGTACTGTAGGTCAGCACATCATTTTGTGGGAGATTTTAACTTTTTAGGGGGAGCAGGGCTAAATAACAGGCAGATTTAACATCACATGGAACCTTTCTCTATTGAAAGCTGGCAAAGCCCTGGTCCTGGTCCTGGTCCTGGTCCTGGTCCTGGTCCTGGTCCTGGTGGCAATGAGCCCACTCACTCTGAAACAGCTTTTTTGTGAAGGCAGTGGTCTGCTCTGGTGTGTCCAGCTGCATCCAAGGAGATGGCTGAGCCAGGGAATGAGGCAAGGCTCAGGAGGGAGTCCCACAGCCACACTCCCCCATCCATGAGGGAGGTGGCAGAGGAGGGCCCTGGCTGGGTGTCACAGGGACACACAGGGTGGTTGGAAAGTGCTGGCTGACCTCCATCACCTGCTGACCCTTGACCAACGCTCTGTTGGCCAGTCCTCCCAGCCCATCCTTGGCCTCACATTCCCCCACCCAGCTCTTGTTTCCTTCCACAAATATTGAGAAAATAAACAGCCTAGCCAAAAGGGGACATCCCTGCATCCCTCCACATACAGCTGCCTCCCCAGGGAGCCACACAGGTGGTGACCCCGCATTCCTCAGTCTGAGGGTTAACTGAGAGAAAGCAAATATTGGCTTCTCCTGGGGCTGCTCCTGTGCCTGTGGCTAGGGCTGCCTCTTGCCTAAGGAAAGGGGCCCGTGCTGCAGGCAGGTCCCCACCTCTGGCAGGGGTGGTTGCACAAACATGGCTCTTCACCCGGGTAGCTGGAATTCCCCATTGTGGGTTTGAGTCTGCTCCTTAGGACAGGATCTTCCTATCCCCCTACTCTTTGACTCTCTTCATCCTGGTCTTGTCTCTTAGCAACTACCCCTGCCCAGGACCTGGGCTGTGTGGGGAGGGATGTGACACTTTCTGTGCATCCGTCACTTTGTCACCTCCAGAGGGAGGGTGAGGTCATTAACCCCGAAGCAGAGTGAGTGACGATAGAGCATCCCTGCCATGCCTCCCCCCGGTGGCAGCCGCTGCTCTGCCTCCAGCTTGACACCGATCCCCGCTACAATAACGATACGGGTGGCAATCAGGGAGGAATTAAAGGATAATTAATGCCAATCCACATGGAAAATTGCTCTCGTCAAACAAACCTGATATCATTTTTTTGATGAGCTGACAAATTGGGTTGATAAGTAGCGACTGCGTTGACATGATATACCGAGACTTCTGCAAGTCATTTTTCTTTTGCCTGGAGGATATTGCCATGAAAACATTAATATTCTGCAAAAATCTGTGTAGCATTTCTGACAGCATTCTTCACTGGTAGAAATCCCTGGGGGAATTGGTCACCTCTCTGGCAGGGTGCAGTGGGGGTCTGATGGTGGTTCACCATCTCTGCAAAGCTGCGATGGTCTTGGAATCTTTGGTGATTTATAAAAAAATAATTACTTTTGCCAATCACCCCTCAATATCCTGGTCTCTTGTTGCCTCCTTCTGCTTTGCACCAGCTGAGGGTGAGCTGAGTGGAGTGGGTGATGTAGCTTGGGAAGAAACCAGCTGCACAGTGACAGAACTCAGTCTGTGAGGAAATGTGAGCTGGTAGGTGAGAGGAGCAGGGCTGGTGCTGCTGGCAGGATATCAGTCTAGCAGGGATGCTCTGCTTGAAACACCTGCACTGGAAAACATCCTCATGCAAGGTCATGCAGCTGGGGAGAAAAAAATGTAGGTCACAGCTACAAGATGGGGAGCAGTGTCTGGGGATGTGGTTACACTGAAAAGGACTTAGCAGCCATCGTGTAAGCCTGCTCTGGGATGCAGGCTTCCAGCTTGGGCAGTGGAATGTGGAGTAGCTCTGGGTACTGGGGAGTTGCCAGTTTGGGGGGCAGGAGGGAGGCCTCTGCTGAGCATAGTTTCTGCTTCAGGGCCCAGAGTTTAGAGAGATGTTGGGAAATTAGAAAGTGCTCAGAGAGGAAGTGCAGGATAATTGGAGACCTGGAAAATCTGCCTTCCAGTGAAAAGAATTAAAAAGCTCAGCCTATTTAGTGTATGCCAGAGGAGGCTAGGAGAGAAATTTATCTCCATCTCTGCATACCTGCATGGGGAAAAGCCTGATTATAGGGATGCCATTAATTAAAAAAGAAAAGGAAGAAAAAGAAAAGAGAAAAAGCATAAAATCATTCAATAGCTGGGGGATGAAACTAGACAAATTCAGACTAGAATTAAATTTGTCTTTTTCACGACAGAGAGCAATTAACCATGGAACACTTAGCTGGGAAGAGGTGAATTGAATGTCCTTTGAAGTTGCAAAGAAGACTGTACTTCTTTTCCCAATGGTGAAAACTGGAAGCGTCAGTTGGAGCAGAAATCCCTGGGAGGGCTCTGGGTATGGGCTGAGTGCTCAGAGGTGTCCCAGTGATAGAGTGTCCCCTTCTGGGTGATGGATGACACCCCATCCACTCTCCATCTCTGGGTACTGGGGACATAAGTTCAGTGCCTCCAGCACAGGCCAGGTCCTTAATTGCTCTCAAAGCCCCCAAGCATCCTCGCTCTGCGAGGCTGGCAGAGCAAAGCCGCTGCAGAGGCTCTTCTCTGTCTGGGATGATGCGAGTTGATGTCTGAACAGGCACATCTGCGGACAGGGATGGGGCTGCCACAGCCGGGGGGCTGCTGGAGAGGGTTCAGGCAGCCCCTGCTGCTCGCAGCCAGGCTGGGGGAGATGCGCTGGCAGCGGTCTTCCCACGGTCTCCCCAGGGGATGCTCAGCCGTGGCCTTCCTGACCTCTGCACTGCAGTCCTGTCTGAGCATCTTAGGTGGAGTTATATTTTACCAGCTCTGTAAAAGGGAAAGACAGCTTTGCTTTAATTTTATGAGCTCTAGAGTGCCTTGCCTACTTAGGTGCTGGCTGAACTTTGCGGGGGCTCTGGCTTGGAGTTCACAGGGCAAAAAGCGGTGGTGGCTGAAGATGTTCTCTCTTCCCTACACTCCTCCCTTGCCCATCACAACTGCTCCTCCTGTGCCCCCACCTCCACAGAGCCAGACAGGACCTGTTCCTCTCCCGTTCCCATCCATTTGCAGAGAGATGCCAGCAGTGACTGTGACAGCAAGGCCAAAACAGAGTGCTCCTGGATTATCCTGCGTGGGGTTTTCCCATCTGTCAGTGCCCAGAACTGTGCCTGGAACAATAAGAATGTGAAACGGGGCTGTAGATGAGGACATGGCTCTGGGGAAGTTATGCTCTGGCTGCATATCTGGGGACACTTACAGAGTGGGGGGGATGCTGTGGGGAGCTGTTGGTGCCCCCCATGAACAGAGCACTTGCAGCTTTCCAACCCCTGATCCCCCAGTTGTAGGACTGTCTTTACATCCTCTGGGAATCTTTGTGCTCCTGTCCTTGCAGCCTGCCACTGCAGGGCCTGGGTTTTGTGCTTTTGCTTCTTTTTCTTCCCTTTATTTTCCAGCCTCTTTCACAAAAACACCTATTCTCCCCTCACCGTGCCCTGGGGATTTACACAGAAAGCTCACCCTCAACATGGCAAAAGAAAGGCCCGGGCGGCCGGGAGAGGAAGCTCACACAAAATGTGGTGTGTGGCTCTTTGTGTCCCCTTTGTAATTCCTCTGCACAATGAACTGCCCCGGCCACCCACCAGCCCCGGGCTACCCCAGGTGCCTCATCCCTCGTGCCTCTCCCTGTGGCAGCGGGCAGAGATGGCATGCTCCTCGACAGGCTGCCGAGAGCACAGCCTTTGTGCTCAGAAAAGGGGAAATTTGGGCAGGATGGAGATCGCCATGTTCCTGCAGCAGCAAAAAGCACATTGCATCCCCGCTCGTCCCCAGGCAGAGCGCTGGGGGACCCTCCGGCAGAGCCCTTCCATCAGCCCCGCTCTGACGGCTTTTAACATGCTAATGACCCTCTCAAGGGCAGGAGCAGCTCTGTGTAAAACCCGTGTTCAGCCCTCGGTCATGGACATTTGCTCGGAGACACAGTGTTAAATATTTATCCTCCCCGCCTCCCCCCCAGCTCCGCAGGCATTAACAATAGCGATTGCAAGCGGCCCCTTCCCCCTCGCCGGGAACATGTGGCTCCCGGACCATGACAGCGAACGTTATCGTTTGTACCTGTGAATTATTGATAAGGTATAAGATAGTTCTTGCGGTGAAAAAATAATGAGAGGGAGAGGCTGCAGCCTGGCGGGGCAGGCGCTGCTTCAAACCCTCTTCTCCAGGAGCAAAATGGGAGGTGGGACCCTGTTCCTGCTGGGCCCATCCACCAGCTGACCGTGCCGGCCCTGAGCAGCGTGTGGCTAGCGCCCGGCTGCCCTTGTGCCTGGTGACTCCTCTCGGCATGGCTCTGGCTGGCGCCTGGCCTCTCCTGGCCGTCCGCCACCTTCCCCGGGGGAGGTGGGCAGCTGCCCTCCCTGCCTCCCTCCCTCCGCGGCCCCACGCCGCCTGAGCCACCCGTGAGCCCGGGCTGGTCGCTCGGGCAGCTGCCTGCGGGTCCTGGGGGTGAGCGGGGATGTCCCAGCTCGGCGGGCGGCTGTCACCCCGCCGTGCCGTGGCGGGGATGGGGCAGGTATTGCCCGGCCCTGCAGACGCCGTGGCTCCGAGGAGCAGATGGGAGAGCCTTTCAGCTGGCCGGGCCGAGGGGCTTGGGAGGTCTCTGGGGGCTGAAGGAGAGAGAGTGGTTCTTGGCCTGTGGTTTTATGGCCACTGATATGCTGTCCCTGTGCCCTAATCTGTCCCTGGAAAATCAGGGATGATGCTGCCGAGTCCCTGGAAAGCAGGTGGCAGTCCTGAAAAGGGGTCAGGTCCCTGGTTTAGGGCTGTCGTTTGGTTGGAAGCTGAGTGCAAAGTGTCCATCCCCTTAGCCGTGTCCCAGAGAGTCCCTGTGTCTGCCAGCTGGGGCAACTCTGCGCTCCAGCTCTGCTTTGCAAGCCTCTGGGATGCCATGCGGGAAGGTGCAGATGGCTCAGGGGGATCTTGTCATGGTGCTGATTAAAATGGTTCAAAGCCCAGCTTTGATATACTTAGACCCTCAACACTGCTGCTGTGTTTTGCAGGGAAAAGCGCGAGCAGGAGGATCCAGGCATTAGTGTGCAGATCTGGACCAATCTGGGGCTACACATCTGCGTCCCTGCGCCTGGTGGTGGAGAACCAGGGTTTTCCTCCCTGCCTAACCTCCCCAGAGTGCTCTTTAGGTTGTGTGCATTGCTGGGAAGGGAGCATTGGATGGTCTTTCCACCAGCCTCAGAAGATGGGCTGGACTCCTGGAGGGGCCATGTCCTCCCTTCTGCTGCTCCCCACAGTGCTGCTTTTCCAGGTGTTCTGACACAGGAGTGGGCAGAAGATAGCAAGGGCTCGAAAGTGAGACTTGAGGAGCAATTAAGACACACTGTGTGTGTGCAGTGTGTCTGCATGCTGCAGGGAGTGTGGAAGTGGAGCAGTGGGCGATGGGTTGCAGTGTGTGCCATGGCAGATGGACACAGCAGGAGAAACTCCAGGCAGTGGAGCAGTGTGTGTGGAGAGCCCCAGCCGGAGGGTGCTCCAGCGTCAGGCAGCGTTACCCTGGTACAGCATGGGAGCTGTAGCAAGGAAAGGGTTGAGTGCAGCTCTTGATCTCACTGCAGCAGAGCATCCCTGAGCAGGTGATTGATCCCAGCATTAAAGGATCTGGGAATGTGAGCCCGTGTCTCCCCACTCACCCTTCCGCTCCCTGGCTTGTCTCCAGCTGTGCAGCAAATACGAGCCAGTCCACTCGGATAGCAACTTTGAAGTGTGGATTTCAAACGCGCTCTCTATGCTCATCCCCTCTCCCACGTTTGATGGGATGCACAGGGAGCAGCAGGAACACCAGGCACATGAAACAGCCCTGTTCAAAGCCTGGCACTGCAGCTTCCACTTGCAGGTTAAGTTTGCAGGCAATTACCAGGTGGTGTTCCCTGCCTTTGCTCCTGGCCTTTTGCCTTGCAAACCGCCTGCTCTCTGCTCTGCTTTTAGGGGAAGAGCCTGGTACCAGAGCAGACAGAAACAGCAGAGCACACAGACACTGTGTTGGGCTGGGCTCCTGCCTGCAGGTTAAGGTGGGGGGTGCTACAGCCCTCCTGTGGTCCCCATGGCTCCAACTCAGCACTGAATTTGGCTCACACCAAGCCAGAGTTGAAGACTGAGGAAGAGAAGTTTTCTGTGCAGGGAGCAAAGCAAGACCAGCAGCACTTTGGCTCCTTGCTCATGCAGAGGAGATCAAACCCAAGCCCTTTTTTACACCAGCTGCATTTTGGTTAGAGGGGTGCAGTGGGGATGGCTCATCCCATGCTGGATCCCAGGGTGCTGTGGGATGCTCCTGTGCTCAGCCAGAGCTGCTGCTGTGTGTGTGCAGGGGGAGGATCCAGCCCCTTCCTCGTGTGAGGCAAGACTTCACAAGACATCAAATGCACTGTGGTCAGATGGAAGTTGGCTCTTGGAGCTCCTTTCTTACAGCACAGAGCAGCTCCTGGCTCCCACTCCCCCTTCAGTGGGTGGATGGGCTGATAATACAGGGAAGTGCCTGCTCCCCTTCAAGCCACTGTGCCTTGGATCTCATCTCCAGGCTCACTGACAATTTGAATTAACGTTTGCCTAACTAACCAGGAGCTCTCTTACATCCTAATCGCCTTTGCTGGGGGCTCACATGGTTCGTGGGGCAGCAGGACTGGCAGAGGCATTTCTGGGCTGCTGCTTTGTGCTTCAGCAGTCTCCAGCCCTCAGAAAAAAAAGGCCTTTGACAGAAGAGTGGGCCCTTTTCCCAATTTACTTGAAATGATATCCTGGATTTCTGTCCAGCCAGGTCCCTGCATTGTTCCTGAGCAGGATTTCAGTGTGGGAGACTGCTAATTTGCAGTATTTTACATATGTAATGTGTTGTCAGAGATGTTTTTAAATGCCTATAATATTTAGTTAGGAGACAGATTTCAGCATATTAGGCATGAATGGGGCTAATTGGTTATAGATGATTTTATATCCATGGAGGTAATTAAGTAAAAGCTGGAGGCAAGCTCCCATGTATGAATCCACCTAGTTTTGGGGTTTTTCTGGGATGCAGCAGGGTTGTGCTGGTTGTCTGGCCTTGGAGCAGCTTGTACCCATCCAGGGCTGCTGGAGGGCTTTTCTCTCCATGAGAGCCAATCCACATGTCAGTAATGCCCAGCCTGCAGTCCCAGCTGCAGAAGGACATCTCCCACCTCAGTCACATCTCCAGCCTCCTCTCACAGGGCTCTGATACCTTCCGTGGCCTGTGATATGCTTGTCTCTCAAACCTGGTATTTTTGATCTCAAAACTGATCTGAAATCTGACAAAATATGAATCATGCAAGAGATGTAAGAGCAGGCAGAGTCCTGGGCAGACTATAGTGTATTTTTAGACAGCACGTGTTGGAATTTGACTGTTTCATAGGGTAAAAAGGAGATTTTCAGATCTGAGAGCTCTGGCCGTGCTGGGAGCCCCACTACTGGCTCTGCATTGCATTGCCAGCCTTCCCACAGCAGCATAGGAAGGAGGATAAAGGTCAGGCTGTGCTGCACAGCCCCTGCTTGGCTCTCCCATCACAGTGGACCATACCAGGGGGTCCAAGCCCTGTGTGTCTTTGTGAGTCCTTTTATCCACGGCTGGGAGCTCATGCCATGCAAGCAGGATTGGCACCTCACCCTTCTGCTGGCCCCAGACAGCAGCCATGGCTCCTGCTATTCCTCCCCAGGCTGCCCTGAGATGGCTCCTGCTGTATCTGGTGGTGGGATCCCAGTCTGCCATGCCCCCACTGTGAGATAGGCACCCCCCTCCCTTCAAGGGGCTGATATCTGCCCAGCTGCACTGCTCTGGGTCTCTCCCCCTCTGTGGGGTTTGCAGCCAGGACCCCACTGTTCAGGAGATTTCATTCTCCTTTTTATCTTGGTGGTTGGAAGCTGGGGAGCTGATAATGATGAAGGAGTATAAATGTCAGCAGGAAACCAGCTTCAATCAGAACTATTAAAAATAAACCTGCCAGGCCTGCTCTGGCAGGGGTAATCAGCCTCAGCAGCTCCTCTCCCCAGGTCCTAGAGCACGAGCCACAGTCGTGCCACCAGTGCCAGGCCACCTGAGCAGCCATGCTGGAGGCTGGCTGCAACCTTGGCAGCTCCAGCCCTGGCCAGCACCTCCCCTGGAGCTGTGAGGAGCAGCCCCACAAGCCCACCAGGGTGAAGGGTCCCATGCCCTGTTCCCAGGCAACACCATGGCTGTCCCCTCTGTGGAGTTCCCCTCTGCAATCCTGGCTGCTCTTGATCTCAGTCAGGCTGTGGTGGGAGATGTGGCCATGCAGGTAACACAGCCCCAGCTATTGAAGCACATCCACAGGGCAGAGTCAGCCACAGGCTCTTGGGGTCACAGAGCCACTGTCCCCACTGTGAGTCAGATCCACTTGGAACAAAGACAGGAGTTGCACTGTTAACCCCAAAGACAGTTAACCTCAGGGCAGTTTTGAAAAGGGGTATGGGGCTGCTCCATCACTTGAACTTTAATACAGAGATTGAAGATCTTTGTGAGACCCCTAGGTGCCCAAAGATTCAGGGCCAGGACTTTCTAGTCTGTGCCTTGTGGTTGGATGCTGCTGTTGGGCTTGATACTCCTCCAAGGCTCCATGCATGCGTGGATTGGGGAAAGGGAGGAGCACCCAGATGTGCTTCCAGCAACTCATTTCTGCCTCCCCAAAACAAGGAGGGGCTGTTGATCCACAGCACAGGCAGGTCTATGGGGTGGGAGCTGCAGCTGTACTCACTACCTGCAGACAGAGGCTTTCCCAGACCTGGTGTGGGTTTGTGCCAGGGGCTCTTCAGAGAGCAGCTCTGTGGAGGGAAGCCATGTGGGCTGGGATGCAGCTCCCAGTCCCCCTGTGGCATGGCAATGACTGGGTGCTGCTTTCCCAAATCCCTTCTTGACAGCAATTATTACTGGGGCAAGGGCAGCCCCAGTTTGGGCCAGCCTTGTGGCAGGACCTTGCTGCCTGCCTTCCAGCAGGTCTTATCTTGGCTTTGGTGTGTGCTACATGAGATTGAGTCTCTTTATGTGCCTGTTGGGTTGTTCCTGTTGATTCCCATGCTCGGGTGCTCTTGCAGCCCTGCACTCGCTCTGCTGTTTCCACCTGCCTTTCCTTCTCCTATCCTGGCTGTTTCCTCGTAGTCCTGTATAAAATCACATCTCTTTACCAGCTGTTGGGCATGATTTGAGATGTGGCACCATCTCCACCCTGGCTGCCTTTTACCCTGCAATGCATCTCCCACTTCTCATCGCACTGCCAGCCTCTCCCAAGTGCTTTCAGGAAGCCCCAGGCTATGAGGCATAAGAGTTTTTTTACCTGTCTGAGTGCTAGAGCCAAACATGAGGAGTGTGAAGGATGCCTAGTCTTGTCAGGGCATCTTGCCAAGTTCTCCAGCTGTCTTGCAAGGTTCAGCCTTGGTTTCAGAACATCTTCCAGCCCACATGGAGTTTGCTTTAGCTCTTCTTAAAGCTGGGGCCAGTTGCTGTCCCAGGACCCGTAAAGCTGAGGAGCAGCAGCACAGATCCACAGCATCGCTTCTTGGCTCACCAAGATCTGGGACAGATCTGGGACAGCCGGGATGCAATTCTCAGCTTGGCTCAGCCTCATTCACACCTCGGAGGAATCCAGGAGGGCTGGCAGGGCTGGCTTCACACTTATTAGCAATTAAAAGCCTCAAAGCCTGGGAGTCAATTAGCTCTGGGCTCTGCAGTGCCGCAAACCCAGGGGATGAGCCTGCTAACGAGAGCTGCAGCCAGCTCCCCACAGGGCTCAGGGCTGGCTCACCAGAAGAGCTATTTGCTTTTTCATTTACACCTTGGATGAGTGTTGCAGCATGGAGTTTGGGGTATCTTCTGGGCTATGAGCTGCCAGGCTGGGAGCACACGCTGCATGCTGGAGATGTAAGGCTTGGCAGCAGGCAGGGCTGGAGCCTGGCACTTCTCAGGGCATGGCACAGTTGTGCATGGGGTCGTGATGGGGTCAGGGGGGATTGACCTTGTCTTCGCTGTCACAGAGCTACGAGGGTCTTGCTGTGGCACTCTGCTGTCTGCCGGAGGTAGAACCACACATGGTCTAGCAAATCCCTGCCACCACCCGCAGCTCGCTCTGTCCCAAGCTCTGGAGCTGCTGGGCTACTCTGATTTGCTGAGTGACATATGGGTCTGTGAGTGCTCAGGTACTACGCTCTGGGCAGCAGTTTCCCTCTGCAGGGTTGGAAGGCCTGGCATGCAGCCCTGAGGAGGAAAGGGACATTTCTGTGCCTGTTATGTTCAGCGTGCAGGGAACATGCTTGAAATGAGCTGGGGTATGCGGGTGTGAAGCAGCTAGGTGCACAGGCTGGAGGGCAGTGTGGGAGCTGGAAAAACATGCTTTGGGGAAGGGTTCATGCAGGGATTTCCCACTATTAGAGGGTAAGGCAAAAGCAAAAACATGAGGGAGGAGAAATGTCAGAAACCTGAACATCAGGGCTAAGGGGGCTTGGAGGTGGTGAGAAGCAGGGATGCAGAAAGCAGGAGGCTGTGCAGCAATGGAGCCAATGGCTGGGTGCCTCGGCTCCCAGTGGCAGTGGGACATGGACTGTGAGCCAGCCAGGTGGGTTTTAACACTCAGTGTGCAGCCAGACGCTTGGTGGAGGGAACAAACCCTCACCAGCAGACAGTGGGAACCGGGGTAGATGTGTCAGCCAGAGCAGGTCCTTCTGCAGAAAGTGACCGGCTGGCTGCTCCCGCAGGTGGGTTGCAGGACACTCCCCTGCTCACCCCGGGCTCTGCCAGACCACAGGGCACTGGACACAGGAGGTGCTGTGGCTCTCTCAAGGCACTTTGGGATGCGGGGGAGCTGATGGTGGTGCCTTAGCCTCGCGTTGGCTCCCATTCCCGCCGATAACGAGGTTCCAGGAACAAAGGGACACTGTGGGGAGGGGGCGGTGACAGGCACGCAGGGTTTGCAGCTTGTTATTTCACTTGTGTTTCCATTAAAGCTGCTGCTTTTAACTTGTTTCAATCTCTGAAGAGGCTCCGGGGTGTGTAGCAGATGCTTTATTCCCCCTCCCTCCCACCCTCCCTCTTTTCCTTGGCCAGCTCCCCTTGTTCCCATAGCATCCCCCTTCCCACGGAGGCCGAGTCCCGCAGCTCTGGCATTGCAGTGCAGCCCACGCAGGAGCCGAGCCTCGCTGGAGCTGGAGCAGAGCCACTGCCCAGGCACTGCCCTGGCAGAGAGCGGCTGAGCACGGCCGGCTCATGGAAGTGCCCTCCCGGCACGGATCATCCCACCTCGCTGGGGACACTGTATGTGCCCAGCTCCCAGTGCCCAAACACGGTGCTGCTGGTGTTCCCCGTGGTGCATGGACCCACTGCCTCAGCATCCCCGGGGCGTCCCCTCAGCACACACCGACACCGTGGTGCCCCTTGGGTGACAGCGGTGACAGTCAATTGCTGGTGCTCCGGTAAAGACAGAGGGTCATGGCATGGGTCAGCAGTGTCCCTTTGAAGCCACTGAGATTTATGCCTGCCCTGAAATGTTTTGCTAAATCAACACCACCATGCTGGGGCTGGGACTCCTCTCACTAACTGTTGCCATGAGCATATGTTGCCTTTTACACATGCTCTGCTTGTCTGTCCAAGCAAAAAAACCTCTCCAGCTTTAATGTTTTTGGAAGCATCTGCATCTCCTGGGAGGGAAGGAACCAGGGCCAAAGCCTGGGGCCAGCACGGCACTTTGGGAAGCCTGGGGAAGGCAGGGTAGTGTGCATGAAGCATTGCTCCCTTCACTTCTTACTGCTCTGTTCACTTCTTACACTTTACTGTGTGGACACACTGGACAGGCAAAATTCGTTGACAGGGCTTGTGCCACGGAGGTCTGTGGTCTGAGACTCTCAGCACATGGCGGTGTCAAGCTGTATTTTGCCTTTCTGCAGCAAAGGATTATTTTGTCCTTATATATAAAGCTTGGCAAGGAGGAATTCTGATTCATTGCTGTCACTGGTGCTGAGAAAATAAGGAAAGAAATATTACAAGAAAACCTCAGGTGGGATTGGGATCAGCTCTCCTAAGGGAAGTGATTATTTATTTTCACTTGAACCGCAGTGGATATGACCTGTGCCAAGAGATGCTGAGGATGCTGGTCCCTTTGGGAGGACTGTCCCATGGCCTGGAGTCCTGTCAGCCACCATGTGTGAGCGGGTGATGATGTGGATCCATAGCCCTTGCACAGGGAAAGGGACACTCAGGGCTGGAACAGCCTGTGTGGTTCAGAGCATGGGGACCCTGTATCTTGCAGGTGGGGACACCAGCCCCGCTTTCCAGCAGGAATGGGGTAGAGATATGCGTGTCAGGACTTAGAGAGGCCAAACTCCCCATCTCACTGGGGACCAATGAGCCCTGCACAGGGCAGGAGAGGTCAGTGGTGGCTTTCAGGCTGGTGTGGTGACTAGAAAGATGGCTGGATGTCTTAACCTCTAGGACCCCTGTAAGGACACTACCCTGCTTTTGCACAGTGCTTTGCTGTGCCACAGGGATGTCTCCTGTGCTGAATTTGGTTGCTGCCATCACCTTTGTCTCCTCTGTCTGTGCTGTCGCTGCTCCATGCACCCTTCCCCAGTACCCATCAAGGCTGTGTGGGTCGGGAGGCAGTTTCTGTGGTTGCAGGTTGCAGTCTCCCCCAGCTCACTGCGGGCTGTGGCAACCAGAGCTAGGAGGATAATGAGATCTTAATAGTCCAATTATATCCCATCGATTTACTCAGCACGTAATTGTCGGCGGCTGGGGCTGCCTGATGAACCGCTCCTCTCCGGCTGCCGGCGGGGAGGGCTGTGCCACCCCGCCCAGCCTGGGATGCTCTTCACAGCAACCAGCTGTTCCCCCTTGAACCCCTGTAGGAGCAGTGCCTCCCTCCCCACTTCCAGGAGGAGCAGTGACAAGAGTGACAGGCAGAGATTGGAGCAGGGACCCTGGTACCCTGCCCTGGCTGGGCATTCCAGCATCGGGCTGATCCCAGGTTGATGTCCCCCATACTGCCCTGGGGAGCAGAGGGGTTGTGCATCTCTGCCTGCCACTAAAACAGGCTGACAGAAGTGACAGTGGTGGGTGGCAGTCCCTGCCAGCAGAGCATTGGTGGAGCCACTGTCCATGCAGCCTGCACTGGGCAGTGTGGTGCTACCAGCGGTGTGCCCAGCTGCAACTCTCCCAGCAGCAGGAGTCAGCTCCCATACATCTACCTGCAGGTGTTCTTGCCACAGTAAGGCTTGGCAGGTGCACCTCTACACTTTGTTTCTATTAATTTTCCTTTTGAGATGGGTCTGGCAGAGAGACCCGTGGACTTCTAATCTGGAGGATTCACTCTTAGCTGTGATTGTAAGCTTGCCTTCATGATGGTGTCCGTCATCCCTTGTAGTATTGTCAAAAGCTGTAAATAATGTTCCTTTTCCTCCACACCATTTGGACCCTGTCCCATTCCCTCCCATTTCCCCTTCTGGCCCCTGCCAAAGTGCCTTTTCCAGAAACCACACCATGTTTTTCTGGAGGGACAGGGGTTCATGCTGAGCTCACCATGCTACACTTTGGCTTGTTTGTAACCATGCATCGGGCTCTGCCATCCCACCTTGTCCTGTGCAAAAGCCATCAGCCCCAGGGCCGGGGCTGCAGTGGGTGGCAGGCTGCACACAGGCTGTGACCTTGGGGACGGTGAAGTGAGATGGGCTGGGGGCAGTGGGGGATCTGTTTCAACTCCCTTGGCCAGGATGGAGCGGGGCCAACAGCTGGCTCAGTGGAGCCTATTAAATATCAAACAGTGTGACATAATGCTGGGGGGCACACCCAGAGCCTGAACCTAAGACAGCCCTACTCACACTGGCACTGGGGACTGGGGTAGGTGGACAAAATTCTGCCTTGTTGCCCTGGCATCCTGCTAACGCAGCAGTGGGGTGGCTGGTCCCCATCTCCAGCAAGTAGCTCCCTTAGGGACACCCCTCGGGCACTGGGTCTTTGCAGCACTGGAGACCTGTGTGTGTCACCTTGAGTGGATTGTGTAACCACATGTGGGATTGTGGACATATGGGTGACATCTTCCCCAGCACAGGGCTGCAGGTGCTGACACTGGCACAAGCAGCAGGTGCAGCAGCTCCTGCCCTGAAGTGGCAACAGGGAGTGCAGAACCCCTGGGGGACTCTGGGCTTTGCTACTAATGCAAATGCTTATTAGTCTATTGATTTTTTGTAATGCAGGAGTCTTACTGTCCCTTCAGCTCACCCCTTGTCACCTGTCAGGCAGCGAAGGTGACGGTGTGAACAGCTGTCAGCCCTGTCTCTGCTCATGGCTCTGCCCTGGACAGGCTGTGCTGGGACAGACAGCATGTGCGGGGTGATCTGAGAGACACCGGTTTGCTTAATAGCTGCTGTGCCACAGTCCTTGCTGGGGAAACGCTGTTGGTGCTCTGGCACAGCACCACTGAGGTGTGGCTGGGATCAGGGCAGCACTTGTCCCAGCATGGAACACTGATGCTCCGCAGGGCTGGTGCCTTGGCTTGCCTTGTCTGCTCGAGGCTTGGTGGATGGTTGCTGTGGCTGAGCTGGTGCCTGCAGTGACTGGTGTCAGCACTGGTGGAGCGGAGCTGCTGCAGCAGTGCCTGGCCTGTGAGCCAGGAGCATGATATGAAAATGCATTTTCATTGTGGGAGCTGTGGGCTGGCAGAGGCTGAAGCCCCCATAATGAGTTTCCAGCATGGATGCTGAGGAGGAAACACGGTAAAGAGAGGAGCAGCCCCCGGCACTTCACCTGCCAGGAGTCGGCACTGGTCCCGGGCATGCAGGCACTGCCAGGGTGGACAGTCACTCACCTGCCCCGGTGAGGCTCGGCAGCCCTCACCGGCGTGCCTGGGACACGACACGGGCTGCAGCTTTGGACAAGGTGCCCCCGTGGCCGCTGACACCGGCGAGATGGAGCCGTGCCCCCGCAGCGGAGCCAGCCCAGCGGCCGCTGCCAATCCGGGCTGCCTGGCGAGGGCAGCGCCTTGCCGGAGGGCTGCCAGGCCGCCCCAGCGCTCTTGGCAGCGGGGGGCTCGGGGGACGCGGGGCCAGCGCCGCTGGATGGCAATTACCTCCCCGCTGCGTCCAGCCCTAATCCCCTCACACGGCGCGCAAGGAGCCGGCTCGCCAAACAAGGCTCAATCAGGTTAAAGTGTGAAGTCAGGATTAGGCAAAAGAATGAGAGCGTGGTAATAGCCCCGGCCTCCTTGCCCGGCCGCCGCAGCCCCGCTGCGGCCCCTCCCTCTCGGCCGCCCTCCGGCCCGGCGGGCTCTTGCCGGGGAGATTAAGGCTGCCGGGTTTGTTTGCCTGAGTGGGCTCCCCACTGGGAAGCCATGTCGAACAGTTTTGCTCGGGCGCCCCGCTAAGCGCCGGGCAGGGCGTCGCGCTGGGGGGTTGGCTCCCGCCGCCGAGCCCCTGGCAGCCCCGAGGAGCCCGCGCCTGGCTGCTCGCCGAGGCTCCCCGGGAACCGGCGGCACGGCACCGGGCTGTGCCTGCCAGGAGAGACAGCGCCGGGGCACCTCCGGACTCGCTACGGATACAGCGCCATCGCACACACAATGGGGCAGAGCAGCCGGGTGTAAGAGATGAGCAGAGAAGCTCATGAAATCGCGATCCCTGACCACCGCCATCCCTCTCACTCGTGTGGATGTAGTCTGGCTACGAGGCTTTTGGGGGACTTGGAAGAAAAGTGGGTGCCTGCCTTCTCACCATCACACAGCTGTGGGTTGGAGCCGGCTGCTGGTGTTGTGCAGGCATCTGCTGGGTCAGAAATCCGTGTGGGAGGTGATCCTGGTGACACAGGTGTCCTCCATCACCTCCTCACCCTTTGTTGTACTTCCCCTTTTCCTCTGAGACTACCAGAGCCCTCTATACCTTGTGCTGTGCAAGGACAAGCTCCAGCTGCGTGGTCCTGTGGGACCATGGCACAGGGATGGGAGGACAGTGGTACTGTGAGTGGGCTGGCTCTTGGGATTCAGTAGCCAGGAACTCTTAAACTTGGAGCTTTAGGACAATACCTGGAAGTGAAACCAGAAAAGGCAGTGGGGGTGACTGTGACAACTCCCCCTCCTCTGTCTGTGCCCCTCCGTCAGCTGGGCCCCAGCGGGGTTGTCAGCCCTGCCAGTGCTCGTGGTCACCGCTGCAAGCTGGCATTCCACATGTGATGGCAGTGACACTCTTGTACTTGGTGGGGCGTGAGGCGGCACCGATGCAGCCGCCGCGGGTGCTGCAAGTGGCACGGCGGAGCGAGGAGAAGCCGTGCCATCTGCTGTTTCTTCTGCGCCAAAGTGTAAAGCAAACATAGCTGGGAGCTATGAAACACCAGGAGGGAAGGGGCCGTGCCTTGTTCCAACGCCGGGCCCGAGGATTCCACAGGGAAAGCATGTGTTTGTCCCGGTGTCGTCAGCTGTGTAACCGTGAGATGTAATCTAAGCCCGGTGCCGGGGCCTTGCTGAAACCCTGGCATCCAGCGTCTGTCCCTCTTGGCTTCGGTACCCCCAACGGCAGCACTTCATGGGTGACTGTCACAAAAAGCTGTGAAGGGAAGAAGCCTCGCAAAGTCAGTTGCAACCTTGTAGAAGCATTTTCCTCGCAAGCTGTAAATGAGCAGCTTGGAGACAGACGCTTGGGTTTACTCCCTGGGCACACTGGGACTCCCATGTGCTCCAAGCAGAGAAATGGGAGCAAGCTTCCCATGGGGGAACAGAACAAACCGCAGACAGGACCTGCCTGGGCAGGCAGTGCCAGAGCTGAGAGAGGGTTGCAGAGCACTGAAGTGTGCTGCTCAGCTCTGTGATGGGTTTAATGTTGGAGGACGGGAAGCTGCCAAAAGGAAATGCGGTGCATTGAATGCTTTTTGCTAGGAGGAGTGGTGAACTGCACCTGGAGGGTTTCATAGAATCTTAGTATGGTTTGGGTTGGAAGAGACCTTGAAGATCATCCAGTTCAAACCACTGGCCATGGGCAGGGATGGCACCCACTAGATAAGGTTGCCTAGTGGCCCATCCAACGTCACCTTGAACACTTCTAAGGATAGGGTGTCCACAAGTTCTTTGGACAGCCTGTTCCAGTGGCTCGCTGTCCTCACAGTAAAGAATTTCTTCTTTATATCTAATTTAAAACTTTGCTCTTGTAGTTGAAAACTGTTCCCCATGTCAACGTCTGCCCATGTAAAAAATTTGCTATCTTTTCCAAAGAGTATTTTAAGGGATTCCTCCTGGGAACTAAAAGAGAAAAGAGGAATTGGTGCAATGCTATCTTTTTCTGAAAGGTCAGTGTAATTCCTGGAGGTCCCCAGGCTAATTGCATCCCCAACATATTATGAGGACAAGGTGTTTGTATTTGAAGGAATGCTGGGGAATCGGAGGCTGTTGCAGGTAGGTGTCTGGTCCTTTCCCCGATCCCTGTCGGGCGGGTCGGGCGGCTGTGGGAGTAGCTGGCACAGTCAGGGCAGGCAGCACAAACAGGCAGGGCAGCCTGGCAGTGCCGCCACGTGGGTTACTGCGAAACTGCGCCTGCTGCTCGCAGCGCAACTGCGCTCGTCCTTCTCCAGACGCCTGGGCAGCTCCTGGGGCAGCGCCTCCCTTCCACTGCCCCAGCAGTGATGCTTTGCCAGCCGGGTTTGGTTTTCTGGGAACGACCCAGAGTGATGCACAAACTGTGCAGGGGGCAGGGACTGGTGCATCACACCGGGACTGTATAGCATCTCCTTGGTGGCTGGGCATCCCACTGGAGGGCTAGGCAAGCTCCACTGTGCTTTTGATTTCCTTTTCCTCATGCATCTGTGCAAGTAATGCTGGTGCTTTCCTCTGGGAATTTTCTCATTGTGACAGTGAAGCTTTCAGCTGGAGTGAAGTCCCAATTAGACCTCCAGGTGTTTTGCAAGCAGCATGTGCCCGTCTGTAGAGCCCACTTTTTGGAGGAAATGAGGAGGAACGTGGATGCTGTGCCTCCATCCTGACCCAGTCTATCTGTGGGATACCGATAGCAAACAGGTTTTATTATGTTGAGGCAGAGGTGGTGAGAACTGTTGAAATGAGCTGACATCTATGGACACCCCAAACCACCTCTTGGGGCTGGGATGGGGGTGTCTGTATGGCCTACGTAATTCTGAGGACATCTAATCTGTGTGGGGTACCCTGGTCCTCCTCCTCACTCACTCATGAACTTGCATAGGGAAAATGCTATGTTGTGCCTCAGTTTCCCTCTGCCAGGAAGGAGATGGGGACTTGATTTCCTGCCCCAGGGTGGCGGGAGCAGGACTGTGCTGGCACCCGAGGATGGAAGCAGTCAATGCAGTTGCCAGCCAAGTTCGAAGGAGCTGCTGACTATTAGGGTGGGAGAGGGAATGTCTGTTTGGGAGCCATGGAGTATAAATAAAACAGGTCTTCCCTCAGCTGAGCAGGTCTATCCAGACCCTGCTAGCAGTGAGATTTGTGGTCTTCGTGGTCTTTAAAAGCCAGCCCAGGAATGGTGGGGGATCTGACGTGCTGCCAGCCCTGCAACACAGAGCCCTTGCTGGCTTGGCATGCCCTGGCATTGCAGAGCAGGTGATTGCACAGACGTACCCTGCAGTGATGAAGTAAATAATGACCCGATTATTTGTGCCCTCTGAAGTGCAGGTCAGGCTCCATGGGAATGCCTCCTGGAGCCACTAAGTGTAATTACCAGTTAATCAGCAGGGACCTGTAATTACAGCAGTCAGAGAGTATTTAAGAACTGAGTGTTTTCCCAGAGCTGTGCCAGTCAGCTCTGCTTGTCAGAGCCAGGGACTGCAGTGCCCAGAGAGCCCCGGTCTCTGAGCCACCATACATGCAGTCAGACTTGCCTCAGGACAGCCAGCAGAACAGTGGTCAGCCAAGGACCTGAAGCCAAATTACAGTTTGTTGAAGTCCCTGAGGGATCACTGAGTGCTGGGGTGTGCCCCTGCCTGTGGATGCCCTGCTCCCATGGGACATCACACTTTGCAGGCACCGCCCATTTGCCTTCCTGCCTCTTTCTTCTGCAGGGACCTGAGTGAGAACTTCATCCAGGCCATCCCCAGGAAAGCATTTCGTGGGGCCACGGACCTCAAGAACCTGTGAGTCCTTGCAGTGTTGGGCATGAGGGAGTTTGGGGTCAGGCCCAGTGGCAGCAGGCAGCAGAAGTGATCAGGGGCACTGATTGCTCTCTGCCTGGGCTGTCCCAACAATTCTCCCTTTTTTTCCCTTTCTTCTGCAGGCAACTGGACAAGAACCAGATCAGCTGCATTGAGGATGGGGCTTTCCGTGCCCTGAGGGGGCTGGAGGTCCTGTAAGTGATTTGGGACAGGTTGGAGCTTCCAGTCTGCAACCCCATGCAGGATGAGGATGTCCTTGGGTGTCCCCACTCGCTGAGGTGCTGCAGAGACATCCCCAGCGTGCCATTTCTCCCTGGACTTGAGCAGGGGCTGACCTGGGTTCTGGTACAGCTGCTGCAGAGCTGTGTGCCAGGGCTCGATTGCCCCAGGTGGCCACCTGGGTGCCACTGGCTGTGGAGAGGAGAAGCCTGGAAAGGACAGCAAGTCCTGCTGGGGCTTCAGGCTGTCCCCAGCCAGTAGCTCTCTATCCGTTCACCCTGTTCTAGGTTGCTCCCAGGGCTTAGTGCCACCTAGACCATCTCATGTTCCTGTTTACAGCCTGTCTGCCCTGACCCGCCCTTCTTTGTCTTCCTGCAGGACCCTGAATAACAACAATATCACTTCAATTCCTGTGTCCAGCTTCAACCACATGCCCAAGCTGAGGACATTGTGAGTGCCAGGGCCATGGTGGTGGTGGGAGTGATCTCCTAGGCTGGAGTGGGATGTCCCCAGGTCTGCTGCTGGTGCTGCTGGCTAAATAGTGCTGGGACAGCACCATGGCAAGGGAATGGAAGGGACACGCCTGCAGAGCATTCTCAAGTACTGCCAAGAGAGGTGGCATTGGTGACTGTCACAGATGCTCTTAGGCCCCTCTGTAGCTCCCTCTGAATGCCCCCAGCCTTTGGGATGAGCCAGGCTGGGGCTTTTAGAGGGCAGTGGGGTGGACAGAAGCTGTCCTGTGGCTGCTGACTGCTCCATCCATCTGCCTGCAGTCGCCTGCATTCCAACCATCTCTTCTGCGACTGCCACCTGGCCTGGCTCTCACAGTGGCTGCGCCAGCGCCCCACCATCGGGCTCTTCACCCAGTGCGCCGCTCCTGCCCAGCTTCGTGGCCTCAACGTGGCTGAGATCCAAAAGAACGAGTTCAGCTGCTCCGGTGAGGGGGCAGGGGAGGTGGTGGGTGCCAGAGCAGGGATATGAGCCAGGGGGACAAGGCTTGTGCCAGCAGTGCAGCCCATCTCCGCTCTCTGCCTTGTGGCCCAGCTCAGAGGCTCAGATGAACCCATGCTGTGGGTTCATCTCAGGTCAGCACAGTCCTTGGTGTGGGGATTACATGGGGACAATGCCACCCTATCAGTGTGACAGTACATCAGTCTGTGCCTTTGGAGCTTTTCCAGGGGATTGGGGTGCACCAAGAGCTTATGCATCTGCTCAAGGGTGCCATGAACTGTCCCTGTATGCTGAGCTGTCACCAGGGTCCCTTCTTCAGGGTGCTGCCACATACTGGCCTGGCTCAGCTCTTCGCAATTCCAATGCTGGCTGCTTCCCTGGCAGGACAAACGGACTCAGCACATGCCCAGCTCTGCAGCTTGTCCTCTGGCTCCTGCCCAGCCATGTGCACTTGCAGCAACGGCATTGTGGACTGTCGGGGCAAGGGGCTGACGGCCATCCCCGCCAACCTGCCCGAGACCATGACAGAGATGTGAGTATGGTCCCACACCATCACCACTGAGCTCTGGGTGGCTCTGGACACTGGGAACACAGGAGCAAAGCTGTCTTCAGCAGCTCAGCCACTCCGTGGGGCGGCAGGGCTCCCTTGCCCTTCTCTCACACTGCCCAGATTTAGCCCTGGATTTATCTGCATTAAAAATGTAAATAGAGAAATAATCTCCTTAGAGGAATCCAATTATGGTGCAAAGCCCCTGCTGGGACGGTGCACAAATCATGTGGGGGCAGCAGGCACCCCCAAACCTGGGGTACCAGGGAGGAGAGATGCTTCCTCCACCCTAGCCACCATTGTTCCCCCACCCATGGCACCTCTCCTGATGGAGAAAGCCCCAACCACAGGATGCAAGTTGTCTCTGGGCAGAATATCTCCACTCTCATGGGGTAACTTACTGCAGCCTTAGGGGTCCTGCAGGCCCAGCTCTGTCAGTGGAGTTCTGGGGCTTGGCCAGCCCTAGACCCCTCATCTCTCCCTGTTCTCTTTGCAGCCGTCTGGAACTCAACGGCATCAAGTCCATCCCTCCGGGAGCCTTCTCACCCTACAAGAAGCTGCGGAGGATGTAAGTGTGCAGCCTCTGCCAGCTCACCCTGAACCCCAACACCCTTCACCCTGCTGAGAGCTGACAGACATGGGGCACCTGCTGTGACACGGGTGCCCCATATGGCAGCACAGGGAGGGGGTCTTGGATAACCCCAGCTCTGTATATTGGGTGTTGGGGGTGGTCCCCTGGAACTAGCTGAAGGATGAGGACATGGGACAAGTGAAGAGGGGACCAGGCCACCTTCTCCCTTTGGGTTTCAGAGACCTGAGCAACAACCAGATCTCGGAGATCGCCCCTGACGCCTTCCAGGGGCTGCGCTCACTGAATTCCTTGTAAGTGCCTACACTGGTGAGGGTGGGATGGGGTGGATGCTGTACCCCTTAACCATGGCCCACACCACTCTCCCCATCTCTCTCACACCAGCCTTTCTTTCCCAGGGTGCTATATGGCAACAAGATCACAGACCTCCCTAAGGGTGTCTTCGGAGGACTTTTTGCCCTGCAGCTGCTGTAAGGCACCAGTGGCCATGTGGGATGCCTTTCAGGGACATAGGGAAGCAGGACTGAGATCCCTCGCACTTGTGGTGCAGGGAAGGGGTGTCCCCAGACTCACATCCCTCTCTCCCTGCCAGGCTTCTCAATGCCAACAAGATCAACTGTGTGCGGGCAGATGCCTTCCAGGACCTGCAGAACCTCTCACTGCTCTCACTTTATGACAACAAGATCCAGAGCCTGGCCAAAGGCACATTCACCTCCCTGCGGGCCATCCAGACTCTGTGAGTGTCCGCACCAGCTCCCATGCCTGGGCAGGCAAGCCTCTGGGGGAAAAGCATCGCCAGGGCTGGAGCTGGTGATCACCCGCTGTCCCTGGCAGTGTGTCACCTGCTGTCCCTGGCACAGGCACCTGGCCCAGAACCCTTTCATCTGTGACTGCAACCTGAAGTGGCTGGCAGATTTCCTCCGTGCCAACCCCGTGGAGACCAGTGGAGCCCGCTGTGCCAGCCCCCGGCGCTTGGCCAACAAGCGTATCGGCCAGATCAAGAGCAAGAAGTTCCGCTGCTCGGGTGAGAGCTGTCCCCAGCCCTGTCACAGGCGCCCTGTGGCGTGCCTGTCTTTGGCCCTCTCCCAGCCTGCTGTCTGTGTGCTCAGAGGCCTGATGTGCTATTTTTTCCGCAGCCAAGGAGCAGTATTTCATCCCAGGTGAGCAGAGGAGTCCCACGCGTGTGCATGGTGCCCTTTCAGCCAGGCTGCCTGGTCTGGCCCAGCAGAACCACTCTTCATTTCCCACGTGCTGGCTACCAGGATGTGTTGTGGCATCTCCCATTGTGCTGTTGGTGTCCCCAGAGTCCGGCTCTGTTTGCAGGAGGGTGGTAGGCAGTGCCCCGCGTACCCAGGACAAATATCTGTAATTAAGCTGCTTTGGGTATGGAGAAGAGTAATATGTGTACAGGGGCTGGAATGAGGGGAGCTGGGGAAGAAAATGAGACCAGGTGGGGATGTGGGAGGATCAGAGGGAGATGGGGATGGTGTAGTCCCCTGTGCCTCTGCTGTGGGAGCCCACACTGCCTTCACCATCACACAGGAACAGAGGATTACCAGCTGAACAGTGAATGCAACAGTGACGTGATCTGCCCTCCGAAATGCCGCTGTGAATCTGGTGTGGTCGAGTGCTCCAACCTGAAACTCACCAAGATCCCAGATCGCATCCCGCAGTCCACAGCTGAGCTGTAAGGATCTCCTCTCTCACTCTGCCTTCCCTGGTGCAGCAGGCACCTTGCTGGCACTGGAGGTTGGCTTGGGGTTTGGGCTGTACCAGGCACTTTGCAGCCATCTCCTGAGCTCTTTTCCCTGCTGCCCATTCCAGGCGCCTGAACAACAATGAAATCTCCATCCTGGAGGCCACTGGCATTTTCAAGAAACTCCCACATCTGAAGAAAATGTGAGTATTGGACAGGCACAGTCATATCAGGAGTGCCCGAGGGCTGGGGAGGCACATGGGGGTCCTGATGGACTGGTGTGTGAAATGGAGGCCATGTCCCAACCTGAGGGTCCTCCGAGGGCATCACAGGGTGCTTAGTGGGATCTGGGGGAGGCAGAGTTCAGGATGAAGTTAAGGCAGAGCCCTCATCCCAGCCTGCTTTTTCCTCTTCACAGCAACCTCAGTAACAACAAGGTGTCGGAGATTGAGGATGGGGCATTTGAGGGGGCATCCTCTGTCAACGAGCTGCACCTCACCGTCAACCAGCTGGAGTCTGTGCGGAGTGGCATGTTCAGGGGCCTGGACGGGCTGAGGACACTGTGAGTCCCCTCTCCTCCCTGCACACCCAGATGGGGATGTCCTTACTCCTCGTCTCCTTGCAGGGCCAGCTCAGCATGCCTTTCCCACCAGCTGGCTGTAACCATTGCTAGGGGGGCAGGTTTTTGCTCCTCAGGGACTTGCTCAGGCTCATTCTGCTGCCCAGCACTGAGGTGGGCACAGCCTGAGCACTGCTAGAGGTGGGTTTCCCCCCTGGTGCCTGCCTGTGTTGTAGGTGCCCTTATTCTTTTCCCTCTGCAGGATGCTGAGGAACAACCGCATCAGCTGTATCCACAACGACAGCTTCACAGGGCTGCGCAACGTCCGCCTGCTCTCCCTGTACGACAACCAGATCAGCACAATCGCACCAGGCGCCTTCGACACGCTGCAGTCCCTCTCCACCCTGTATGTCCTGGGCCCTGGGGGATGCCCCCAGCCTGTCTGCCTTGCATCAGAGGGCTGCAGGTCTCCTTGGTGGTTGTTCAGGTGCTGCCCTTGTGCTCCTTCCCGTGTGCAGGAACCTGCTCGCCAACCCCTTCAACTGCAACTGCCAGCTGGCCTGGCTGGGGGACTGGCTGCGCAAGAGGAAGATCGTGACAGGGAACCCTCGGTGCCAAAACCCTGACTTCCTCCGGCAGATCCCGCTCCAGGATGTGGCTTTCCCTGACTTCAGGTGTGAGGAAGGTAACTCATGGGCCCTGCAGCACCAAGGGTGAGGGGAGACCAGGCTGCTCCTCCCAGGATGACACCGTGCTCCTTGTCCCAGCACCATCCTTGCTGCCAGCATGTGACTGTGGCAAGGCGATAACTCAGGGGGCTGTCATGAGCCGTGATAGCCATGAACATCCTCCCCTAATGATACAAAAGTTTCCCTTCCTGGTACCCAGCCCTTGGGCACTCAGATATCCACTCTGAAGCCAGAAGAGGAGTTTGCACCCATTGCACCTTGGGGCTCTTGTATGTAGGTGCTGGCAAACGCTGTGCCCTGGGTGCTGACAGGAGCAGGTGTGTAGGCAAAGCACACTGGGATTCATCCTGCTCCTTCCTGCCTTCCTTCTCAGCCTTGCACATGCACCGGAGCTGGCGGTGGGCAGATGGAGCAGACGGGGAGTGTGTGTGGGGAGAAAAACCTCTTTTTATATAATTTAAAAAAATTTTAGAGCAGCTTTTGAGCCCTCTGGAAAATATTTACAAACAAATCATCCTTTCTTCTGCTTTGCCTCCTCCACCACGTCAAAAACTGAAGGGTTGCATCCTGCGCCTTTCCTAACAGTGCGAGATAGCGTACGGTTGTCCCAGGGATGCCTTTCCCACAGGATTCCTGCATCATGGCAGGGAAAGGGAGTGATGCCAGCTCCTCTGGCTGCTCAGCGTAGGCTCTACTCTATCTAACCTGTGTCTGGGAAAAGGGTGAAGGAGGTGGTTTCAGGAAGATTTTCAGGGCTGAGCTTCTTGTATGCCCTTATCTGTGTTGTCCCTGTGACCACATTTTTGCATGAAAATGGTGAAAATCAGCAGCCTGGAGCTGACTGGTTGTATGCACACCATTGGGGCAGGGGATTTCTGGGTGCAGGAGCAGTTCCTGCACTGCTAACTCCTGACTGCTATTGCCTGCAGCACCTTGCTTTGGGGGCAGGGGAGGATGGTTGGCATGGGAGGGGAGCCATCCTAGGCAGGCACAAGGCATTGAACCTGGCCTCACACAATGCCCAAGGACTGGACCTTGGTGACTTGGTGGCTTTCCATGCCTGGTGCAGGTAAAGAGGAGACCACCTGCATCCCCCGGCCCCAGTGCCCTCAGGAATGCACCTGCCTCGACACGGTTGTCCGCTGCAGCAACAAGCACCTCAAGGCCCTGCCCAAGGGGATCCCCAAGAATGTCACAGAGCTGTGAGTAGTGGGCGAGTATCCAAGCTCTCCCCCTGACCCTCCCTCAACCTTTACCGCTCTGGGTGAGGGGCCTTTGCTGTGGGGTTGCTGTGTCAGGGCAGACACTCCTGGGCTCCTCCCCACACCCCCATCCTGGCCTGCTAGTGGGATTAGGATCCCACCCATCCAAGGTATCCTGTCGAGTCCCAACACCAGCAAATGGCTCAGCAAGAATCTCTGACTATTCAGGGCTGTCAAGAGTATTGTGCAAGAGGTGTTGTCACCCAGCAGCTGAGACCCTTGTCTTTGGCCCTTGGGAGGGGACAGTGAGGGACAACTAGCCCCTGCAGCTTTGGTCCCTGCACAGCCATGCAGCTCAGGGCCCTGTGGTTCCCAGGAGCCTGCCATCAGCAGCAGGGACAGGGACACCCTGTCTTTGCCATCCCCTCTCACCACAGCTGCAGGGATGCCTTGGCAGCGTCAGCCTCAAGCACATGGGCAATGGGATGTGGGGTCTGCCTGTGGTCATCACCCATCAGTGTGGGTGTCAGGGAGATATCCCTGCAGCCATGCCAGAGCTGGATGTGCAGGCTCTGTGATGTCCATTGCTGTGAAAGGGGCTCTGTACCCATCTGGGATGAGGGATGGCAGCAAGTCCTGCGTGCAGGGAGTGCAGGCATTGGTTGGACACATACATATATATATATATATATATATATATGCACACCACCCCCGCAGCCCCCTCCACTGTCTTGCACACTCCTCCTCTCTCTGCATCCTGCGCCATCTCTCACATTCTCACACATGCCTTGGGAACGGTTACAGCCTCCCACGCTCCCATCGCATGTGTTCACGCTGTGCCTGCACACAGGCTGCTGGGAGAGTGTCCCCAGGGACATGCCTGCAAACCCAGGTGTGCTCATGCACTCACACATTAGCTCCCCTGCCAGCCCAGGAGCCCCCTGAGAGCCCCTCGGGCCCTGGATGCAGGAGGGAGGTTATGCTGGAGATGCTTCTTGCAGCCTGAAGTCCATAGTGGTGCACAGGAGAAAGAGGGGGAGGAGGGAGGGATCTCCTGCTTCTCAGTCACCCCAAGGTGCTTTTGTTCTCCCTTGCAGCTACCTGGATGGAAACCAGTTCACTCAGGTCCCGGGGCAGCTCTCTACCTTCAAGTATCTGCAGCTTGTGTAAGTAGCCAGGAGCAGGAGCCCATGCAGCTGGAGGCACTGCTGGAATTTGTGGGTGGGGGCAGGGGCTGTCTCCATGGTGTGTGATGCTGAGGAGGGGTCTGGCAGTGTGAGGGGACCCCTGACATCCCTCTGTGTCACCCTCTGCTCTGGAACACAACTGACTGGCAGCGATGCTCAGCCTCTGGCTGCTCACCACTTGGGGCCAGGCATGGAATAGAAGAGGGACAAGTGGCATTGCTGCCATTGCCCTCTGTGACAGCCCTGCTGTTCCCTTGGGAGCTGTGCTGTGCTGTTTGCACCCCATTGCAGCTGAGCAGGCAGGGGAGCAGTGACAGGGGATGGGGCCCAGCTGGCTCCAAGCCCTGGGGTTTCTGTTTTCCAGAGATCTGAGCAACAACAAGATCAGCTCCCTGAGCAACTCCTCCTTCACCAACATGAGCCAGCTCACCACCCTGTAAGTGAGGTCCCTGCAGCTGAGGCTGCAGCCCAGCGGGGCTGTGCGGGCTGTTCTAGGGGACCCTGAAGACTGGGGGTGCTGGGCACAGCAGAGTCTCCACCCATGCCTGGGAGAAGCTGTGGTTTGAGAGGGAGCTCACGCAGGCACAGCGTGTAGCCCAGGGTGGGTTTCTTGCAGCACACACAGCTGTGTTGCCTGCTTCCCTCCCGCAGGATCCTCAGCTACAACTCCCTGCAGTGCATCCCTCCGCTGGCCTTCGAGGGCCTCCGCTCCCTGCGGCTGCTGTAAGTAGCCTTAGCCCTGCTCACAGCCCTGCTTGTCCCCTTCTGTGCTGCTGCCCATGTCCCTGTGTCCCCTGTGCCCACCTGGAGCTGGGTGCATGCATCTGGGCAGGGTAGAGGCTGCAGGAGGAGCACAGGAAGGTTCATCTGCTCCCAGAACAGATGGTGCATTTGCAAAACTGACAATGTGGTGGGGTCCAGCTCTGCCACCCACACCTGGACCTTTGGGATGGGGCCACAGCCCTTTGCCCGCCTTGGAGCCATGGGCATTGCAGGACCTTCTGTTCTCTGCAGGTCTCTCCATGGCAATGACATTTCCAGCCTCCCTGAGGGCATCTTTGCCGATGTCACCTCCCTGTCCCACCTGTGAGTATCTCCTCTCACTCCTCAGGGCTCAGGGCTGGATGTTCCATAGATGCTTAAAAACTACTGGGCTGAGCTTGACTCCCCTGGAGGGTGAGAGCTGCCTTCTGCCCTCTTCTCTGGGCTGGTACTTGCCACCACCATTTGTTGGATAGTGCTGTGACCTGCTGCCCATGCTCAGGCTCAGATCCAGGTGTGCAGCTGAGTCTCCCAGTGCTGCTGGGATGTCCCTATGGTCTTAGGTGGATGTGGTGTGGGGTCTTTTCCCACCCACTAGATCTCTGTGGTCTCCCAAGACCTAGGTGAAGCCATGCAAAGTAGTGTCCCAGCTGTGGGTTGGCAGGGGCTGCTGTGACTCACACCAGTATGTTGTTAGCCTTCTGCCAGTGCACTTCCCTGCAGCAGCCCCCCAGTTGGTTACCAAGGATCCTGCCAGTGGTGGTGTTTCAGCCCTCTTCGAGTGAGCCTGCACCCCAGGAGCACTGCCCTATACCCACCACCCAGGGCCGGGGTTTAACTTTGCTCACAGTCTTTGGTCCCCTCCCTGTCTCCTAACTAAGCTGTTCCCAGCTGCCTGCTCCTGGCTGTTGCTTCAGTCTGAAAAGAGCAGCCTGATATCCAGTGGTGGCCTCCTTGTTTTTTGGGAAGCAACACCGCTTGCTCTGCTCCAGTTTCCCTTGGCTGTGCACCTTCACTGCAGATGGCTGGCACTGCCAGTTCCCACAGGCTGAGCTGTGTCACAGCTGGTGCTGCAGGTGCTGTAGGAGCAGGTTAGTCAGCCCCAGGAGATCTGCTGTCCCTACTGCCTGCCCTCTGGGCTGCCATCTCCTTCTTTTGTCACATGTTGGTCACACCAGCCCTCCATTGCTGCTGACCTTTGCATTCAAGGAGGATTCATAGGCATCCAGGCCCTCCATCTCCCACATCATCCACTCCTTCTGTACCCTTCTCTGCTGTGGAGCAGAGCCCCAGGGCAGAGCATGGAGCACTGCATGGGCTGTGGGTCTGGCAGCAGGGTGGTCTAACTGGACAGCATGGCTGTGTGTCCCAGTCCTCCCATTGTGGGCAGCACCTCTGGTGGGTCCAGAAATGGAGGAGCACTGGTTTGCCCACCATGTGGCATCCCAGTCAAGTGACAGAGTTGTGCCCAATTCCCTCTGTGTGGCAGCAGTTGCAATTTTGCCCCTCTCCTTGTGCAGAGCCATCGGGGCCAACCCCCTGTACTGCAGCTGCAACCTGCGCTGGCTCTCCAGCTGGGTCAAGACGGGGTACAAGGAGCCAGGCATTGCTCGCTGCGCTGGGCCCCCTGACATGGAAGGAAAGCTGCTGCTCACCACCCCTGCCAAGAAATTTGAGTGCCAAGGTGAGATGTGCCCATGCTGTCTATCCATACCCTCCTCTGGGCACCCAGCAGAGCAATGCTTTGTGAGTCTGGCTGGCTCCAGGATTTTCTGTTGAACTGCCTTGCTGAGGAGGAGGACCAGATTGTTTCCATCCTCTTTACCTGACTGGTGGCACGTCCCTGGTGACTGAGCAAACCTGTGGCTGTCTCATTGTCTGGTGCAAAGCCCCTTGGACAGGCTCTGCTCCCAGCAACACCAGAGGCTCTGCCCCCACCTCGGTGCTCACAAAAGAACATGTCCCTGTCACTTCTCACACTGATGGTCATCTCTGTGCCTCCCATCCCACAGGCCCACCTGCCCTGAGCGTCCAGGCCAAGTGCAACCCCTGCCTCTCCAGCCCCTGTCAGAACCAGGGCACCTGCCACAATGACCCCCTTGGCTCCTACCGCTGCACTTGCCCCAGTGGCTACAAGGTATCCTGGTCCCAGGGGTCCCCAGTGCATGGGGACATGTCCCTGCAGAGGGCAAGGGAGCAGAGCCATGCCCCTGGGGCTTGCTGCCTGTGGGACCACCTACCCTCCCTGTGTGCCACAGCATCCTGCTGAGTGGGATGGGGAGAGCTGGGCAGCTGCTGTGGCATCCTCCTCACTCCCACCTTTCCATCCTTCCCCAGGGCAGGGACTGCGAGGTGGCACTGAGTGGCTGCTCCTCCAACCCCTGTGCCAATGGGGGGACCTGCCAGCCTCAGGAGGGAGAAGGAGCTGGGTTCAGGTGAGTGCTGGACAGGAACCCATGAAAGGTGGGTGTTTGGGCAGTAACATGGAACCCTGACATCCCATGGAGGGAAGTTCTGATACTTCCTTTGCTTCCTGCATGCTCCCTTGGGCACATAGCTGGGATATTGCACTTGTATGGGAGCTGCAGCTCATGTTGTCTGACTCCATTTCCCCATGCCCCCCTGCCCAAAAGGCTCCTAGGCTGAGGTCACTGGGGGAGAGGAGGGTACCAGCACCGCAGTAGGCAGGGGCAGATGGAGGGGTTTGGGACTGGGGCTGGTTGCTGGGGTTGTGGAGTCACTGCTGTTCCCTGAGGGGCTGCCTTGCCCTCACACAACCCTGAACACTTTAGGCCATTCTGGGAATCAGGCTGCAATTAGGAGCTGAAAATAGTTGTCAGGCTGGGGGTGAGGAGGTGGGCTGTGCAGCCCCTCCCTGTGCTGAGAGGCCTCTCAGCTGGTTGTCGTGGCAACACAGCATCCTCGGGCAGGCTGTGCTGCCACCCACCCCTGTGCCCAGTGTTCGGCGGGAGGACACCAAACCCAGCTCTTTGCCAAGGTCCTGTGCTGGGAATTTGGGGGAGCCACCCCTAAATGTTCCATTTTGTTTTCCTCCTTGACACTGCCCCTGCCCTGTGGCAGATGCCTGTGCCCGGTGGGCTTCGAGGGCCTGAGCTGCCACACCACCAGCAACCCCTGCAAGGAGCACAACTGCGAGAATGGGGGCTCCTGTGTGCCCAGTGCCACCAACTACACCTGCCTTTGTCCTGCCCACTACACAGGTACCTGGAGTGGGGGCTAGCCATCTCCAAATGCCACAGACCTGGCGTGGGAATGTGCCCAGTGCTTCTGCCCACCCAGGAGGGCTAAATAGCAGCTCTGCCTGCTGTCTCAATGCCCATAGCCACGGCCTCTGGGCTCAGCTGTCTTGAGTTTGGGTAAACTCAGCTGAACCCCCACACCCTGGGATGCCCTCAGTGCCTGGCTCAGGCAGGCGCTGCCTCCGGGGGAGGAGAACCCTGTGCCCATGGGGTGAAAGCTGTGGGCTTGGCAGCTCTGTCTGGAGCAGAGTCTGCCCCATGGGGACTGGGGCTGCTCCTCTGGTCCTGGAGCTGCTGGGCACCCCTCTTCTGCCTTGTAGGGGAATTCTGTGAGCAGCCACTCAATTTCTGCTCAGACGAGCTCAACCCCTGCCAGCATGACTCTACCTGCATCTCCACCAGCCAGGGGCCCAGGTGAGCCCCCTCCTCTCCAAACCACTTTTTGTGACTGTCTGGGGATGGGTAGATTTGCTTTTTGGGGACTGCAGTGAGGGAGCACAGAGAGGTGGGTTACAAGGGGAGGAGCAGGTACCCAGCAGTACAAGGGGGAAGGAAGGGGCAGCCTCGAGCCCCCTGCCTGCCTCAGGTGTGAGTGTGCACCCGGCTATGTGGGGAGCAACTGCAGCGAGGACTTCGATGACTGCCAGGACCACCGGTGCCAGAACAACGCCCGCTGTCTGGATGAGGTGAATGGCTACTCCTGCCTCTGCACCGAGGGCTACAGGTACCACCAGGAAGACATGGGACACCTGGGGTGTAGTGGGGGTGGTTATGTGTCACTGTGTGGAAGGGACAAGTCCTGGCTACCAAGTCAGTCAGTCTGTCTATCCTTCCGTCCACTGTCCATCCCTCCATCCCTCCCAGGCATCCCTCTGATGCCAGTGTCTGGGAGAGCCTCCCCAGGGACCCCAAATCAGGGGTGTGCTGTCAGAGCCCTATGGGGCATTGGGCAGGGTGTAGGGCTCTTTCTCAGCCCCCAGCCCAGCAGCACCCTTGGCCCCACAGTGGCCAGCTCTGCGAGATGCCGCCCCACGCCGCTGGCCAGGCTGGCCTCTGTGAGCGAGCTGAATGCCAGAACGGGGCCCCATGTGTGGAGCGGGGTGCCCGTGCCCTGTGCCAGTGCCTGCCTGGCTTCGGCGGCCCCAAATGTGAGAAGCTGCTGAGCGTCAATTTTGTGGACCGTGACACGTACCTGCAGTTCACCGACCTGCAAGACTGGCCCCGGGCTAATATCACCCTTCAGGTGAGGGCTGGGGGGGCGTGGGGGCATTGAGGGATGGCACTGGGGGTCTGCCCCAGGGATGTGGGCTCCCACCTCTCTCTCTGGCAGGTCTCCACGGCTGAAGGCAATGGCATCCTGCTGTACAATGGTGACAGCGACCACATGGCTGTGGAGCTGTACCAGGGCCATGTGAGGGTCAGCTATGACCCTGGCACCCACCCCAGCTCAGCCATCTACAGGTACCTGGCACCCCTTCTCCACTCACTGGGGACCTCCACCCCCATAGCTTCGGCCCGGGGGCGTCCCTGGTGACCCAGCCATCCCTGCCAGTGCTGAGACCATCAATGACGGGCAGTTCCACACCGTGGAGCTGGTGACCTTCGACCAGATGGTGAACCTGTCCATCGATGGTGGCAGCCCCATGACCATGGACAACTCGGGCAAGCAGTACACGCTGAACAGTGAGGCTCCCCTCTACGTGGGAGGTAGGACAGGGACCGGGTGATGGAGGGCATGGGGTGGGGGACATCTGGGCACACTGATGGTCCTCCTCTCTCCAGGAATGCCTGTGGATGTCAACTCGGCTGCCTTCCGCCTCTGGCAGCTCCTCAATGGCACCAGCTTCCACGGATGCATCCGTAACCTCTACATCAACAATGAGCTGCAGGACTTCACCAAGACGCGGATGACGCCTGGGGTGGTGCCAGGCTGTGAGCCCTGCCGCAAGCTCTACTGCCTGCACGGCATCTGCCAGCCCTTGGGCGCCCAGGGCCCCGTCTGCCACTGCGAGCCTGGCTGGGACGGGCCCCACTGTGACCAGCCCCGCGGTGGTCCCTGCCAGGGGCACAAGTGAGTGCCCTGACCCCACTGTCTGCCCTGCCCGTGCCTCCCACCCGTCCTGCCCTGTAGCTGGTTCCTGGTGCTGTGGTGTCAGTCCCATCAGTGGTGCCATGTCACAAGCCCTGCCATGCCACTTGCACTGAGCTGTGCCAGGCTGTTCTGTGGTGGTGCCGTGCCAGAGTCACTCCTGTGCTGTGCCATGATGGCTGTGCTGTACCAGGCAGTGCCGTACCAGCCACAGTGCAATACCGTGCTGGTGCTGAGCCATGCCATGCTCGGTGCTGGTGGGCTGTGTGTGCTGGTGCCACGCTGTGCCACCTGGTCCTGACATGACTGTGTGCCCACAGGTGTGTGCACGGGCTGTGCCTGCCCCTTGATGCCCTCTCCTACAGCTGCCAGTGCCATGAGGGCTACCAGGGTGCGCTCTGCAACCAGCCTGCCGAACCACCCGACCCCTGCCGCCACCAGCCCTGCATCCATGGCCACTGCCACCTCACCCCAGGGGGCCAGCCCACCTGCGAGTGCCACGATGGCTACACCGGGGCCCTCTGTGACCAGGGTAGGTGCTGAGGAGGTGGGTGTCCAGGGAAGGCAGCCCCATGCCCCACCACTGAGCTGACCATTGCTGTCCCACAGAGCCGGAGTGCCGTGGGGAGCCGGTGCGGGACTACCACCAGGTGCAGCGGGGCTATGCCATCTGCCAGACGACGCGGCCGGTGGCCTGGGTGGAATGCCGGGGGACCTGCGGTGGCCCTGATGCCAGCTGCTGCACTGGGCTGCGGCTCCGGCGCAGGAAATACGCCTTTGAGTGCAGCAA
Organism: Parus major; assembly: GCF_001522545.3. NCBI lineage: Eukaryota > Metazoa > Chordata > Aves > Passeriformes > Paridae > Parus > Parus major. The sequence continues at coordinate 20,612,396 of NC_031775.1, forward strand.
CGGTGCAACCTTCGTGGAGGAGGTGGAGAAGCCCAGCAAGTGTGGCTGCAGCCAGTGCCTGTGAGCAGCCACCGGCCCTGCAGAGCCGGGGGGCTGCTGGGGAGACCCCCCCCAAGCCAAGGACCTCACGTTACGCTGCGGGCATGGTGCTGCTCTCTGGGTGTTCCGAACTGCAGCTGCATCTGAGGAGCCAGGTGGAGGGTGGAGCTGGTGCATCTAGAAGATTGGGATGGAAACAGAAAAAAAGAAAAAAAAAAAAAAAAAAAAAAAAAAAAAAAAAGAAAAAAAAAAAGGAAAAAACCCCACAAACAAAGCAAATGTGTAGATAGAGAATTTTTTTAAGAACTGCAGCTACACAGATGTGTGGATATGGAGTGGGCACCCTGCCCAGCTGCCCTGTCCTCTCCCTGTGGCACTCTGCCTCCTGTCAGTGAGGCCCCATAGCCATGGAGGGCAGTGCCTGCATCCCGGCTGAGTCCCCTCCCTGGCAGCCCTGTCCCTTGCATCAGCCCAGTGATCTGGGGGCTTTTCCAACACCTGGGAGAGGAGGGAGGCCTGGCATGGCAGAGCCTTGTGATCTATGGCAAGCCATGGCTTGCAGTGGGCTGTGTGACTGTCCTCCAGTCCTGGTGAGGCCAGATAAGGTTTCCCATCCCCTCCTCTAGCAGCCCTGGTCTCTCTCCCTTCAGGGTGCTGGAGCCCAAAGTACCCCAGATAATGTCCCCAGCTCTGTGGCCCCAGCCTGACCCTCTGGTGACACCCCTGGTCTTTACATGCTGGATGGCTCTGCAGTGCATGGGCACCCACTGTGGTCACATCAGGGCCACACTGCTTGAGCAGGACCAGGGCACTGCCAGGCACACTGAATGGGGGACAGCACTGTGCCATTCCTGTGGAGAGGGCCCCACATACCCCTGGCTCAGCCAGGTAGCTCTGCTCAGAGGTGGGAGCTGTGAGGGCAGCACAGGAATCCCTTTTTTCCAGGCTGTGTCCTAAGGGAGCAAGCCTGCAGCTGGGTGAAGGTGCCCCATGTCCCTCTGACCCAGGAGCAGGTGGCTGCTGGGACAGCTGGGATGTGGGTTTGTCATGCCCATCACTGGGGACTCAGTCTTGTGCATGCCAAGTTGAAGAGGCTGAAGAAGCTGCAAGCGTGGAGCCACTTCCAGGGGAGGACCCACCAGCTCTTGGACTCAAGTGCCCATACCCAGTATCTCTCCAAAGCCCACAGTGCCAGGGCATGTGCTGAGCTGGTGTGGGAGCAGGGGCACACAGGGAGCTCCTGCCACGGTACTGCACACACCAACATCCACAGCAGCATCACCTCTACAACTGTGGGGGCCAGGGATAGTAGGGGCCCACCCTGGGACACTGCACATGGCTGGACAGTGAAACACCACCCTGGCGGACAGACTCATCCCAGAGCTGCAGTCCTGCGTCTCTCCATCACACCACTCCAGCACTTTGGCTTCAGGTCTGCACTGCCAGCTGTGGCCGGGCTCCAGGCACCTCCACTGGATACACCCAGCACTGCAGGTGCTGTCACCATCCCTGCTCACCACTGGCATCCAGGGCATCTCCACCGCCACGGGGATGTGTTTCTGCCACAAACGTCCTCTCCATGGGAGCTCCTCTGCCATACAGGGGAGCTGGGATGCGTCTCATTTTGCCTGTGGCCCACCCAGGGCTTGGTTGTATTGTGTTTCTGTTCTTGCTGTACGCTAACCGCTAAAGTATCTCTTTATACAGAATACTTACAGATTCTAATATATATTTGTATTTCATTTTGTTATAGTATTTTTATATGTTTGGGGTCAACAAATGATGTTTTCTTTTTGTTTACAGATGCTACTGGGCAGGAAAATGACGGTGGCTTTGTTTGGCCCGTGGGGTTTGTGTGTGTCACTATTGAAGACGCTGGTTTGTACTAGGCTGGCGAGGGTGGCGCTGGGCATCCTTCCGCTGGCAGAGGCTGTATTGTTTTAGGAGATGTTTGGTATTGTCTATGTTGTCTTCCATGTGAACATGACATTTATTCATTCAGAGGCTTGGCCTCTTCTTTCCTGGTGGGGAGAAGGGAGAAGCTGGTGCTTGGGAGCTGCTGAGTGTATGAGGAGGTGGCACAGGATGGAAGGAGTTGGTTGTGCCCTGGGGGATGATTTCCTACTGCTGGAGCAGCCCTGGCCAGTGCTTCTGGCAAACGCATTGCCCCCATGGTGCAGGGACAAGCTGGGGTTATCCATGCAATGCCTTGCAAAAGCAGCCATCACTGCTGGGGTCTTGCATGTGGGAAGCTGAAGGGCCAGTGCCTGCTGTGGGGATGGAATGGCTCCAGGGAAACCTGGCACTTGTAGATCTCTGGGGAAGGACAGAGGGGGCCTGAGCAGCAGTCCCCAGGACCACCGAGAGGTTGCACTGTTGGTACCACAAACACAAGTCTGCTGCTGCTCAGGCATTGGTGTGGGAGCACTGAAACCCCACACAGGCATTTACATCCCCCCTCCATAGGGACGGGGTGACACTTGGAGGGTGCCAGCCTGTTGTGCCCTACCTCATGCACTCAGTCACCTTCAGTCTTCCCCACTTATCACACCAAACAAGCATTGATACCAAAGAAACGTTTAATAAGCTGCAATAAAATACGGACCTTTAGAAAGCTCATAGGGTGAATATTGACAGTGAGGAAGAAAAGAAAACAAGGTGGTGGGAATCCTTGAGGAGTTCAGATCTGACTCAGGGACCTTTTACCTGGAACAAGAACATAACTTTTCCATAGGCTAGGATGAAATAAAAGACAGGAGCACAGAGTTCACAAAATGTCAACAATTAGAGAATCGATACATATTCAAAGTTCAAATGACCCAGCTCTTATAGCTATACATATTGATTTAAAGCAACTTAATATAATTTTATTTTCTTTTTTTTTTTTTTTTTATTTATATATACACTTTCAAAGGTTTGTCAGGTGAGGTATGTAAACATTATCTAATGGAAACTCCTCTCCACATTTCCAACCGAGAATTCACAGCAGACAGTTCATTTTCCCAACTTGTGGCGCAGTACTTCCCACTCCCTGCACCAACTGGGAATGCCGTCCCAAGCCACGGCTCTCCCAGGTGCAGTCACCGGCTCCCACTTCCCACTGCTGGTCTGTACAGTTCACATTGCTTGGGCTCAAACATACAGTACCGGACAGGAGGAATTTCAGCTCAGTGTCTAAAATTCATATAGAAACAAACAGAGAAACAAAACTCTCCCAGGGAAGCAGACACAGATGAAGGAAAAACATTTGCCATCAGGGTGGAGATAATATTTAAATGTTTTACATCTTAAGAAAAAAATTACTGTGTTATTTCCTTTTTTCCTTTTTTTTTGTTTTTCTTTTTTACACACCTGTTCCAAGGGTGAAGGAAGTGTGGGACTGGTGAAGTGTCCTGCAGGGCTGGGACCCAGCAGCACCCCTCACTCCATCCTCTAAAGTCAGAGACCCATCATCATAAAAGCAGGTCCTGCTGACACTGCCCTAGACAGACAGCTGGACTGGAAGCCAGCCACACTTCCAGGCAAAAAGGGGTTAACAAAGAAAAAAAATAAATCTAAACCCACTTAAGCAAAAATTACCAAATGACCTCAAACCTCCTAGAAGGAGAATTAAAATTGCAGAACGAAAAGCAAATGAGCAAATGACCTTCTGGAGCCGGCCCTAGGACTAGCAGTGACAGCAGTGTGCTCCCTTGGGTCACCCGTACCCACAAAGGCAGTAATTCACTAGTGGGAGTTTGCTACCAGCAACTACCTGCACTACCCTGGTGGTTTTGGGGGGGTTCCTTGGGGGCAACAGCATCCCCCATTTTCTGCATCCCTGGGGACACTTCCTTGAGTGACCCCCCCCCATGCTGGACTGAGCCCCTGCCGGGAGCAGGGTTATTCCCACCTGGCCCTGAGAGCCCCTGCCATCAAAGCAGACATTATTACTACAAATCTTATTGCTTGCAGTGCCCCCTGTCCTGGGGAACAGCCATCCTGGCTGGCCATGGGAGCTCACGGCCTCCCTGGGGACCGTGGCCATCGACCAGGTCTGACATCATCAAAACGAGATGAAGAGAGTTAATGCTTCAGCTTCGATGTGACATAAAACCAAACTGAACACCAGCACCACCCACCCACCCCGCCCCGTCCCATCCCCCCACGCAATCGCCAGCCCTTTGGTTGCGGCAGGCTGGGCAATACAGCCCCACCAAAACCGACACACCAGTCAGAACGAGAACCTGTGGAAAGCCCATGAAATAAATATTTTAAAAACCTATTTACAATATTAGATCTGTGAGCATGAAGTGAGAGAAAAATGCCTTTTCTTGCCCCCAAAAATCTTTAAAAAGTAGGTTAGCATCCTGCTGCCTAGCACAACACTATCTTACATGGCACCTACACATAATATATATTCACATTTCATTTTAAAATTAGGTACTCTTACAAACAGACTTAGAAAACGTTGGCTAGCAATACAGCCCGTGGGACCGCCTGGCCTCCAGACCCATGTCACAAATGCTGGCCGGCTGCATCCCAGCTCCTTCGGCTGCCCCAAAGCTGCCAACATGCCCTGAATCAAAACCGCCAGCTGCCCTCTGCTGCCCTTTGGGGAGAAGGTGGAAGTGCTCGTGAGAGAGAGGGCTTGTCTGCGGAGAGGGGAGCAGGGAGGATGGGGACTGTGATTTCTGCTAAGCCTAGGGGTGAGCTTAATACAAACAAGAACTCCTGAGAACATCTTAGAACAGATGGATTCATTTCACAACCACCAAGCTAAAGGATGGGCCAAATGGATGCTACGACACACGGGGGGAACACACGCGACGTGGGGACACCATAGGCTTGTGGTTTGCTCAAAAAACCTACTGCTACAAGAAAAGCTCCAGTGGCATTCCCTGTCAAGGAGGAGCCTATCCCCATCTTGCTCCTGGGCTGTCCAGGCATACAGCCCAAGGATGCAGACCCAAGTACACCTTGGCTGGGGCTCAGCCCTCTTCCCCCTGCAAGACTGCTGATGGTGGAAAGGTGAGAGCCCAATCTGAATGGCTACTCACACCTCCACTCTGCCTCAGGCACTAGCCATGAAAGGCTGGGAATACAGCTTCCTCTGTCACCTTCAACTGGGAACAAAGTTGTCAGAATGAAATTTTCGAGCTGGAGAGAAGTGTCCATCAGCAAGTCTTAAAAACAGGACACCGATATATCTGATTTCATGTCTATTTCCTGGGAGGTTACTAGGAGCTGACAAAGCTTTTGGAAACATCAGCATTTCCAGAGGTGCCACAAGAGCAGCTGGGACACGGGCTGGGCTACAGCTTTGTTCATCTGCACACCAGCAAAAATTGGTGTGGGCAGGCAGCCACCCTCTCAGTCCAGCACTGCATGGCACCCCCAGCACTGAAGGGACAGGGGTGCAGAGAGCGGCAGGAACTATTTCATCCTGCTCTCACAGCTCAATCAGCAGTGCAGCAGAAAGTTTGTCAGAAGCATCAGTGCCGACTGGTCGGCTCTTCAGAGAAGGTTTGCTGCAAATCTCTCTCCCTGACATGCTGGCAGGTGACTACAGAAACCCCACTGCACAGAGTGAACATCGGCAAACAGGACCTTGCCAGGGATGAGTAAGTGATGAATATAAATATGTGCATGCTTTGGGTTCATATCATACACCCTGTCAGCAGGGAAACCCATTCCATCTAGGCCTTGCTAAACAAGATCCTAACAGCTACAGGCAGGAGGAGCCATCCCGGGCTCAAACAGCTCTTGCTACAGCACCGACGGAAGTTTTGACTCTGAGCTTGGCAAATGCAGCTCCTCCCAGTGGTTAATTAAGATGGACGGATCCTGAACATGTGAAGTGTGAAGACCCAGAGCTGCTGATGACAAGAGAGAGAAAGAGGTAACCATGCAAATGAGAAAGGGGGGCTGGCAGCAAAGGGACAGTGAAGACATCTGTGGAGATGGAGAGCTGAGAGGCTGCTGCTCCTAGTTCGTGGACCAGGGTGCATGATGGAGACTAGTTTCAATAGGATGAGAAAGTAGCCAGCAAGAAAAGCCAAAGTAACAGAAAGAGATCTGCTTTGTGGGTTGCAGCACTTGAAATCCAGAGCTGTCACAGCAGAGCAGGGAGCCGTGGGGTAGCCCAGGGGAAGAGGAGCGCAATGAGGCTGTGGATCTGAGGATGGCACTGTGGTAGTGCCAATGGGCAACTCTGAGCCTGTAGCACATGGAAACACACTCCCTGTCCATGTGGAATAAGATACTAAATCATATTGCTTATTTTCTTCCATTCATTAAGCTCATCTGCAGCCCCCTGTGCATCCCTTGCATGATGTAAGAGCCACATTTATTGGTAACAGACTGCTCTAAAGCAGGGGCTGTGCCTCAGCAGCACACGTCTCCACTGCCTGCCAGGGACACTGCTGGGAAGCTCAGTGTTCTGATCCCACCACTGCCTAAGCCAAGCAGTGCACACCAAACTTGGACAGATGCCCAGAAGCTGCTCCACTCCAGCACCAATGACACCTACTGTCCCTGCTCGAGCCAATCAGTGCTGGTAAAGCCCCAGGGTGCAGGAAGGTATCCAGGATGCTGGAGCAGCAGCACCCCATCTAGAAAGAGTCCACTTGCTTTGTATAGGGTTTTATCCTTATGGGACTCCTGCTCCCTGAAGCACAGAAGACAGGGAGCTAGACAGCCTGCATTTACCATTTGCCAGCAGCTAAAAAATGAGAGAAGAGAGGGTGAACCTCAAGGAGAGTGTGGTGCATTGTGATGGTGAAGGATGGGGAGAGGGGATTTGCTGCAGGGGAATGGCATGAGGAACAAAGGTAAGAGGAGTGCTCACATGCACACCTGGCCCAGAGGAAGGAGAGGAAATCTGGGCCCATGTGGCTGAGCCCCAGCCAGAGGCTAGAGAAGGACCATAAGTAGCAATGGAGAAGCAAGAGGGGAAGACACCTTGCAAAAGAGGTACAGATCAGTCACTTAACTGCCATCAGTGCCCTCCTGCCTTACACCTCTCTTGAAATGCTTTTAAATCTTTTCTGACGGAATGTTTGACATATTTAATGCATGCACTAAAAATTAAAGTAATAGATAACTTCATATTAATCTGTACAGGGACTGACAGGCTAGATTTAATCACTTGCTAGCTGTTCAGAGAGTTAACTTATTCTAGCACAATTCAAAGAAAAGGCAAAGGATTTTTTTTTTCAATCAGCCATTTCACAGTAAGAGAAAAATGTGCCGCAGCATTGTGTGTGTCAATGCTTGGGAAAGGGAGTAACTGCAAGAGAGCCAGAGGTGCTCTGTGAAGGGCGTGCAAATCAAACACCTGGTTTCATCCTCTGTACTAAAGGGGTACAATGAAAGATTATAACACAATTATCTGCCTTTCACCTCCAGCCCCCAGGCTTTGAGATCTGGGGTTCAACACCAACCATGAAAAGCAATTCCTTTTGCAGCCAATCCTTTTGCAGCCTCTGCTCCCAGGCCCAGCATCTCTTGACTTCATGGGCTGCACCAGAGCCTTGCTCTCATCAGGGACAAGCAGCTGAGTAAGGTCCAGCAAGGCAGCTGTTAAAGGTCTGGCAGCCTCAGGGCCCGCACAGTGCCCTGACAGGGCTTGCTTTGTGGAAAGAGGCTGGCATTGGGATCCCTGCAAATGGACTCTGCAGCAATGTGAAAGTGAAGCCATGGGGATGCAATGGCTGAGCAGGGGCCTTTCCCTAGCACAGACCACAGCCCTCCCCAGCTGCTGGTCATCTCTGCCCAGCAGAACCAGCACAGCCACACACTCTATGCACTTCTATCAGGTTTTTCTAAGAGAAGACAGGCACTATGACCCTGTTCTGTGACACAAGCAAGGACAAACCTCCTGCACCTTGCTAGTAAAAGGGTGAAATGCAAATTATGGTAAAAAATTAACGCAAGCCAGTCCCTCATCCCAACCTTATTTCAACTGCAAAACCTGGCTTAGGAGAGCACCAGGCAAGATGTGCACAAAAGCACAAGGTGAGGGCCAGAGCTTCCTTCCTGCAGAGCACCAACATCAGGAACTCAGGCCCTTAAAAAGGGAAAGATTCAACCTTCAGTGAAGCACTGCAGAAAAGCTTTGCCATCAGAGACCACAGAAATCACCACAAGGACAGGGAAATAGGAGAAGGAGGTCCGTCCAAAAGCAGAGCATGGCAAGACTGGTTCATCCCTGAAGCCAGCAAGAAAAAAGACAGATACAGCCCAGCACGCCCAGCTGGCAGCAGTGGATGTGGCAGCCTGGTACCTGGCTCACCCACGGCATCTCCTGATGCCATCAGCCTGAGCGGGCCCTCTCCACCCACAGGCTGTGCAGTGAGGAGCAGGCAGCCATCAGCAGTACACACACCAGTAGCTACTTCACATTCTCATGCAGGTAACAGTCTGGGACACCAGCAGCTGCTACCAGCGAACCGACAAAGGACAGACTCGCCTTTCTCTCCCTTAGTGATACGAAATGGTTTTGGTTTTGCTTTAAATGCCACTAAGAAGACAGACAGAAGGAGGACTCTGAAAGAAAGGGAAATGTTTGTGTGCACCCAAAGGCTAACAAAAGCTACTTCATGTGCACAAAGGTGGTTTTCTTTCTGCTACAGTACAAGTGCTTGTGCCTCAAGTATAAAACGCAAGCCTCCAAATCACACAGACGAGCTTCTTATTTTTATTTTTAAAGTGATAAATAAGGCACTGTACTTTTAACAAAAACTGCCTGGTTCCAAATTTAAGAGAACCCAAGGAACGTTTAAACTGCAGAAACTTCCTTCTGAACAGCAGAGCCAGACAGACCAACCACTTCTCTGTCCAAGACACATCTGCTGATGCTTAAAATCATGGGCGTTATCCTTTAACTGCGGATTTTTAAAGGCTTGCTACAGCTTATAAAAGCAGCTTTAGTTAATGCATGGTAAAGGGTTACTACTATACATCAGTTTTGTACATGGCTACCGGTTCTTTGCTATTTTGGGTCCAGTCGTGAGCGTTTGCTGTGCGAACAGTCCACTTTTGCCCTCAGCTTCCTCTTGCCCTGAGACACACTGTTCTCCTGCATCTTCTTCATGGACCTTGTTAGGGTCTTCCCACTGCTGTGCTTCTTGTTGGCCATCTTCTGTGACCGTGTGGAGGACTCCCCCAGGGGCTTCTGCTTTGGGGACTTGGACAGCTCCTCATGGCTGGGAAGCAGCACAGCCCGTCTGCTCGTGTTCTCCTTGCCCTTCCGCATGGGGAGTCGCATCTTCTCCAGCTGCTTTTTCGGAACTCTCTTCTCTTTCAAAGACATTTTTCTGGCCAGTTTATTGCTCCTCTCCACAGCAGTCTGCTTTCGGGTGGCGGGAGATTTCGCGCTGACCTCTGAATGCTTTATTTTACTAGCCTTCTTGGCAGGCAGCTTGTCCTTGGTGGAGGAGCTGGATCGCTCCTGGGTGCTCCCACTCTCCTTCAGCATCTTCTTCTTCTTGCTGAGCTGGAAGTCAACTTTGGGTAAGGGGTCCTCTTGGGACCTGCTCTTCCCCTTCCGCCCCTTCCCCGTTCCATCCACCGAGGGAGATTTAGCAGGAAAGGCAGCTGCTTTGATCTGCAAGGCCAGCTTTGGAGACATCAGGGGGTTGATGCACACACTCTTCCGGCTCTGCTTGCTCTCCAGGGACAGATGGTCCCCTGGGCCATCACTCTGCTTCTCTGCCTTCACCACGCGCTGCTGGGCTCGCAGCTTGCCCCGAAGATTGGAGTACTTGCGCAGGATCCTGGTGCTAGCCTGCGTGGGCAAGCTGAGGGCAGGCTGGATGGATTTGTCTTCACTCAGCTCCTTGGTGCTGGCATCAGTGGGAGATGTCTGGTTGGGAGTGGTGGCTTCTTCAGCCTCTGCTTTATCAGCATTCTCACGAATTTTGGCCCAAAGCTTTTGGTTCTTCAGGTTATTCCGAGCTGGGGTAGTGGCAGCAAACTTCTTGAGATGTTTCTTCAAACGTTCAGCTTGTAGTGAGCTGGGGTAGAGACTAGAGGAAGAATATTTTTGCATGGGGACTTTCATGGGGGGAATCTCCCCTGGGAGACGGGTGTTGAGTTTCTTCACAATCACTAGAGACCTGGTTTCAGTTGTCTCCAGAAACCACTGGCATATGTCAGACAGCTTAAAGGCCTTCATAAACAGCATCTGCACAGGAGAAAGCTTCTGCACTTCCAATGAGCCTCTGCTTTTCCGTGTTCTTTTTTTGCTTTTCCAAATCTCTTTCAGTTTGTCGGCTTTGTTCTTTACCTTGGGGGTTGGCTGGACCTCCTTCTCCAGCTGAATCCAGCCCTTCTGGATTTTCATGTACTGAGTGTTGAACTCAGCAATGAGCTCCTGGTTCTCCTCTTCAGCACACCACTCCATGAACTTTGGTTTGCTGTCAGCCATGTCTATGTCCTCCAGTGCTGGGCAGTCATCATTCCCTGAACTGTGTTCATCCCTCGGTTTGGGGATTCCTTGCATAGACTCCTTCCCTGGTGTGTTCTTTTTTGCACTGTCTACAGGTGCAGGTGCATGTCTTAAGTTATAAAACTGCAGAGCAACCTTTTTATGCTTTGCAGTTTTGGCTGGAAGATGCTTGCTTCCACCTCTGCTGCTGGGACACAAAGGCAAATTGGTCACCAGCTCGTAGTCCACTGGATTGCCCAGATCCCTGGCACTGTCAGAGCTCTCCTTGTCCTCTGTACTGGCACTGACTACTTTCACATCCACTTGCTCAGCATCATTTACAGGAACACTGTTCTCTGGAGGGAGGAGGATGTTTTTCTTCTCAGAATCAGCCTGGATGCTGATTTCCAGCATCTCACCCAGATGACTTTGGCTGCTGTTAGCAGAGGAGTCATCTTTAGAGGAACTTTCTACCTCTGCAGCAGTCTCTTTTGCTAAGATGCTTTTATAGGTTTGTCTGGTAGTGACACCATTCTCCTCCCCTGACTGCTGCTCAGTGATGCTCTCTGGAGCCTGGCCAATGTCCAACCCTTCACTGGTTTTGAGCAGCACATTGGGAAAGCAGTCGTTTGGGAAGTGCATGGATGCTGCCTCATCCAGCTGTTCTTCTCTCTTGAACCGCTTAGGGCCAGGGCTCTTGGAGACTTTGATCTGAAGGCAAGGAAGCTGCACAGAGCTGGAAGAACCAGAGTCCTCAGCACTGCCCTCAGCAGATGACTGGGATTGTTGGCTTCGGAGACACCGGTCCGATGCCACTAGCACTCTCCTACCTTTCTTTCGCTTCTTGTCTAGACTGTCTTTGGAAGAGACAGAGTCTGAGCTGTTTGGGTCGGGTGGCATTTCCCCTTCAGTGGGCTCTTTTTCATCTGCTGTGTCGTTATTCTGCACTGCCTCCACTTCCAAGATTTTGGGGAGGGGTGTGCTGATGAGCACAGCATCCTCTTGCACAAGAGGGCTGTCACCCACCATGACCAATGATTCGGCTTCTGGTTTAGCATCAATGCTTTTGTTCACATTCCCACACTGCAAAGCGGCAGGGGGCTCCAGGGGACTCTCCCCATCCATGGTGGCAGGGGGCTCATCAGGAGCCTGTGAGCCTGGAGAGCATGGGGAGGGCTCTGCCAGACACTGCTTACAGAGCTCGGCATCCCCTGAGCCTGGAAGCTGGGCAGGATCCCTGACACCATCACAGGACAGAGGTGTTGTGTTTGTAGTGGCAGAGGGCTGTGAGGAAGACTTTGGCCCTGGGCTGGCAGGGAGGTCTGGAACAGTTTGTATGTCAGAGCCTGGACAACCTTCCTCCTCACCGTGTGCTTCTGAGACGGAAAAGGCAGCAATATCAGCAGCCTGCCTGCTGCTGCTGCCATCCCCAGAGGAGCCCAGGCTTCTGCCAGCTTCCCAGGTGACAGTGCCTCCTACTGTCATCCCCCCTCCTTCAGCAGGAGGGGAGCCGGGTGGCGGTGAGCTGGCCAAGCTGTCCTCTTTCTGGGGGCTGGGTGGAGCAGAGAGGGAGAAGAACGGCATGGCCACAGCAGCTTCCCTTGATCGCAGTGCTCGGGTATCCCGGAGCTGCATGGAACTCAGCTCAGCTCTCTCTTTTGTTTCTCGGCTGGTTGGTGCCACTTTAGCCAAGAGCCTCAAGGAAACCCTCTTCTCACCCTCCCGTCCTGCCCCTGCAGATCCCTCCACCGAGAGCACCAGGGGTGGCTTTGCACTTACGAGGGTCTCTGTTCGCAGTGCCGGGCTGCTCGCCCTCTCCTCCGCCCGGGAGCTCTTCACCAGCGTGCGGACGGTCGGGAGCTCACAGCACTCCCCGTTGAAGTAATAGCCCCGGGTGCTCTTCCTCGCCGTCCTGCGGGACGACACCAGCCGCTGGGTCTCGAAATGGCACTCGGTGATGGGCTGGCTGATGTACACCACATCACACTGGTTGTCATAGTCATTGATCCTCAGCCCCGAAGCCTTCTTGCTCTTCCGAGAGGACCTGAGGGAGGCTGCCTTGGCGCGGGGGTGCCCACCGGGGGTCCGGTGGGCGGCTGGCAGGGCACCAGTGGGCAGCCAGCCCTCTTTGGACTTGTCCAGCGTGCCCTTGTCGGCTGGGTGCAGCTGGCAGCCTGCCTTGCCCTTGGCCATGGCATGCAGGTGGTTTTCTTGCTTTGGTCTCACATCTTGTTCTTTTGCATCTAGGTCCTGGTGCAAAGACGCTTTTGAGCTGCATTGCAAAGCGTTCTCTTTGTCAGCTCTGCGAGGGGGGGTCACTGCAAAGCCAGGATCCCAGGACTCCTCTGGGACAGCCCTGAAAGAGCTCTTTTGGGACCCCAGACAGCTCTCTAAGCTGTCTTCGCTGCCATTCACATTTGCCACTTTGACTGAGATATAACCTTCCATGAGAGTCTTACCTGCTAGCTGCTCTTTATTATCCTCACACTTCCTGATATCGGCTTCTTGTTCCTGTCCAGCAGCTTGTTGCCCTTCCAGGCTCTTTGCGGCATGATGGAAATTCAAAGAGGAAGAGTTCAATGTGCTGAGGTATCCTTGGGTGGGGCTATCCTTTGGACTAGCAGAGCAAAGCCTGGTGATGGGGAGCTCGCAGGAGTCCCTTCTCAAAGCAGGACTGGAGCTCTCTGCTCTGTCCAGAGACTTCAGTTCCACTGGCTGCTTTGGGGCTTGTCCCGTAACATGCAGGGGGCCATCGGCTCCTGACTGTCCTGGATCCAATGTAGAAGGGAGCTTTGATTCAGTACAAGTAGCACCCTTATCCTGATTTTCAGTGCTTCGCTGGCTACAACCGGAGCCACAAGTAGAGGCCTCCATGCTCTCAGATTCGGATAACTGCTGGTTGTCAGAGTCTGGTTGTACTTCAGTGTATATGTCGTTTAGCACACGAATGAACTGCTTCTGGTGATGTGTACACAGTCTGACCATAAATTTTTCCAGTGGAGACTTCGGCTGATTGTTAGAGTCTATTGCTATTGTCTCTGCTGCATCCTCACTAGAGAGACAAAGAGAGAAGCAGTCAGTAACATGTCCTAGGGAATATTAGTTTATGCTGCAAAACCAGAATAACCCTTCTCCTCCCATCCTCCAGGATGCCTCCAGGCACATCACTTGCCTGACCTCCAGGTGAGATCAAACATCCTGTTTTCCTGGGGCTGGCAAATGTCCCTTCAGTCCCAGCATGCACACTTACATGTGCACACTGCTGGCAGGACACAGACTGCGCTTTTGTTTATCTGCCACTGCCAGAGCACTCATAATTACACTTCTGCCTAGGACATCCCAGTGTGTAGGCACCATGTCACATGTTCAAAGCAAACCTAAAAAGAATCAGACTTAGCATCTGTACAGCACCTGGCATAGAAGGCCCACCATTTCTAGGACAGCTGCACACCTCTGCTCCCTCACTCTGCACTGCCAGGCTGGGTGGGAGCAGAGCAGCATCCCAGCTGGGCATCCAGATGCCAGGAATCTTCAGCTACTCAAAGCCTTAAAATTCTTCTTACACCTCAGTGGCAGAAGATGGGTCTGGGGCCAAACTGAGCAGATCTGAGCCTCTTCTGTAGTCAGCACAGAAATTCTGGTGAGCTCCCAGCCCGCAGGACATGCAGGCAGCGATGCACCCTGTGTGGTGTTGTGCCATTTGCACTGACCTTTGATTAGCTGGCCTTTAATAAAGTGCTCCTGCAGCTGATGGGCTGTCAGCACACAGTGGTTGTGCAGAAAGGTGGGCTTCTACAGCACAGGGTCATTGCCACTAGCTAGCGCTCAAACCCAGGCCATTATCAGTTACCTGCTTGGCAGAGGCAATTAATTAGGACTTACTGGTGGAGAGGTTAAGGGATAATTACCCGGTGTTTGCATGAATGCATCATGAGTGCCATGCCAGGTGCTGTTATCGAGACCGTATCTGTTCCCAACGGCAGCACAGGCAATTCCCACCCAGTCCTGACCACGCCGAGAGGGCCCCACATCTTGGCACCCACACTGCCTGACACAGGATCTTTACCACTAACATAGGGTTGCTTTGCAGCAACACTTGCACTTTGCACCTCCTGGCCTTGTACTGGAGGAGTGAAAGTCCTTTCTCCCCCTACAGCCTTTCTCTGCCTGCCCCCCCACCAGCATCAGACACTGACCTCGCACACTCAGCTGGGTCAAGGGGGGCAACACTTATCAAAGGGTTCAGGGCCAGGGTGGAGAAAAGCAGCTTCATCTGGATGAGGTTTTCCCTCTCCATGCTGCCAGGCACAGGGCTCAACAGGTGGATGAGGAGGAAGAGCTCCAGTTTGGAGGAGCCATCAGCAGAGAAATGGAGAAGGGAAAGCATGTGGCCAGAGCCGGGCGTTCTCAGTGGCATCAGGCACGCCAGAGCCAGCCCTGGGCAGCCCTCACCCGCTCCTCACTGCTTGCTGGCTGCTTTCTTTGAACTGACACCCACCAGGGAGGCACCTCCAGTGCCCTGATTCCCTGGGCTGCTGGGCAGGGAGAGACACCTGGGGCCACTTCAGGCTCAGGGCTGACCAGGTCTCCTCTTTGCCCAGAAATGCCAGGCTGCAGCCAAGCCTGCCCTGAGCAGCTGCTACCCGGCCCTTTGCTTTCCAGTTTGCCCAGGAAAAACACGTTTTACACGTAACAAGGCTTTGCCTCTCAAGCCCAGCCTCTCAGTTTTTCCTTAAAGGCTTCTTAGGCAGGGTTTTCCTAAAACCACCTGGAAAGGCTGAGCAAGCTCAGCTTGCCGAATGTGTCCCAGCACCTCCAGAACATACTCCCGGGGTTAGGAATAAACAACGTACCTGGAGACTGCTTTACTACACCCAGGTGAGAAAAACGCCCTCCAGCAACCGTCTGAACAGGTCCTACCTGGCGCTGCGATGGCTTTCAATTTGGAACGCCTGGGATTAGTTTAAATAAAAATACCCAGGTACAACCTGGCCCCTCTCCAGAGCCCTGCATGGGAAGGGTTATGTCAGCCAGGATCTCTTACACAGCCCAGCTCCTCCCCTCGCTCTGCTGAATAACAAAAGGGGATAAAAAAACCTTTCAACCCCCTGGGCTTTGAGCAGGGGGCTTTTCGAAGAGGCAGAGCTCAGCGTAATCTTTTTTCCACCTTTGCAAAGAGGGCGGTGACTCCCTTTACCTACTCACAAGCCCAGCTCTGAAGAGAAACAGCCATCTTCCCCCTGGAAGACTGAATTTATCACGGCAGCAGCAGAGATGGGGCGCTACCCTGGCGCCCCTACTGCCATGCTCCCTGGGCAGCTGTGGAAAGGGCTTATGGTGGCAAAACAGCCATCTCACTCCTTGCTGGGGCACCTTCGGGTGCTACACTCCATGGCTGTGAAGGAAGAATCCATAGCATAGGCAAAGTGATTGCCTGGGGAAAGGCTGGGTGATGCCTGGTAAGGAGGAGGTTGCAAACCTGTGTACAGAGCCCCTGGCCTGGGAGAAGGGACCAAAGTGGTTGGGCACTGTCCTTTTCTGCCTTGCAGCCCTGATGCTGAGCACAGCCAGCTGCAGGTCACGCCCGTTTTGCATTGGCGTGTGGGATGGAAAAGGCTTATGTCCTGCTTGTATGGAAGAGGGGACCTTGGCTCCCTGATCCTGAAGGTTCCAGTGGCATTTCTGCCTTGCCTTTCACCTAGTTTATTCCTCTGAAGTGTGACTGCGGCCTTCCTGCTCATTGTCACCTTATTTGCCCTACTGTACTCCAAGGAGACAATCAGAGATACACAAAGCTTGTCAAGCTATAAATTTAAAAAACAGAGATAAATATTTTCCTGCTTGATAAAGGAAATAAAGACATTCTGTTTTGATGCCCTTTCTACTTAGAAGACCCATCTCACGCTCAGTGATACAGTTCACCTGGCACATTGCGTTCAGGGTCCTCTGGTGTCACGCCATTTCAGCTCAAAGATAGGCTGCAACTTCTCACCTTGAGCTCATCTACTCCTTCCCCAGCCCACCCCTGTTTGGGTACTGCAGGCAGCATCACCTTTTTCTGGGTGTCTAAGGATAACCTTGGGGCAAAGCTTTCACTGCCACCTGCGGTCAGGCTCTGCGGGAGGCTAGGTTCCAACTCCGTCCTTCCTCTCCTTGTGTCCCCAAGGGTGCTGAGCTGCAGCCTGTGCCTCTCCATCCCCAGATCTCCCAGACACAGAGTCCTCTGCTCCCCAGGGCCTGCTAATCTGTGTGCCTTGGTACCTGTCCAGCATTTCCCACTATTCCTGTCTGTTCTGGCTACTGCTAATTAATAAAACAAGCCCATGGGCATTCTCTTGTGAGGCAGCTGATGGACACAGGATTGCCCACATGCTCCCTACTTAAGGCAGTTTTGGTGAAGAGCTTGTTTCTGGCTCACATGTATGAGTGGAGTTACATCCAATGCCCCACATTTTCAAGCAGAGTTGCTTATGGACAGTACAAACTGTTGCAGAGAAACTATTTTTTTTTTTTAATGTGGCTTATCAGAATAGAGTAGAGGTGAGCTGACTGCAGAGCTGAAATGTCTTTCCAGGGAAAGGTGCCTGGTGCAAACAAGTTCCTCAGCCTGGCACAGTGGGAGCTAAAGAGTGACTGGTAAACCCAGAGGACAGAAATTGGGAACATGGTTTAAAATAGGAGGAAAAAGTTATTCTCAGGGGGCAGCCAGTCCTGCCTCTGAAGACGCAGGCAGGCAGAGTCCTGAATTTTTGTGGGACACAGGCCAGCCCCACAGAAACTGCTGGGCTGGAAAGGTCAGCAAGGGAGCCCAGGGCTGCCCATCCCACCTACAGTCTTCTTGGTGCCTGTACTCACCCCTTCCCACATGTCTGGCCCAGGGTTCTCCTAGGTTTGGGTGTGCATGAGGAACGAGCCACCTCTCTCAAGGGCTGGAAAAGCCACAAATCAAAAGGAGATTCACAACCAGTGAGAGATTATCTGAGGACCCTCTATGTCTCTAGCTGAGCTGCAAGTGCAGTCACAAAGGTGTATGGGATGCCTAGAAGGATTCACTGCAATGGGAGAGACAGCCCACCTGTCAGTGAGCTTTCCTGCAGAGCCTGGGACATGGCAGGTCTGCCCTTTCTGCCCGCCAGCCTCAAATGCTGCCTTCACAAGGCTGTGGCTGCCGGATCTCCTCTGTTCCTGTGCCCCAACACCGTCCTTCCAGCCCCACTGCACACGTTACCCTGGACCAGCAGAAGACAACCCTCGTGTCCCAAGTGAATTTTATCACCAGAGTCCCTCAGTACCTCCCAGCTCTTCTCGATTTCCCAGGGCAGCCCTGTTCTCTTCCCCTTCCCTGCCTGCCACAGAAGGTGTCAGAGGCATCAAGGGGCAGGAGCTGTCAGAGGCACAAGCGGAGCTGTTGCTACGCAACCCCGGCGGTGCAGCAATTAATGCTGGGGAAAACGTGCTGCGCTCTGAAGCTATTTGCATAGCTGCGTGCTGCAATACATTTGTTTGCATTGTGCCTCCACTGTTTAGTGGAGTTTAAAGTCAACCCTCCCCCAGCTCTTGCTGGAGAGGACCTGGGGCTTCCAACAAAGGCCACGCGGTTGGGGATGAAGGGGCTGGGGGAAGACAGAGGTTTGTCAGTCCGTAACACCTACAGACTGCACAGACAGAGAATTTACAGTATGGGGAGGAAGGGCCAAGTTACCGGTGTTCCTCCCTATATAGCTTGAGGAGCTTTTCCCAGCTCCTGCAGTGCCCCCAGCCCACTGGTGGGGTTGTCATATGTCTTCCTTCCTGTTGTACCAGGGTGACACCGTGCTTGCTCTGTTTGTGAATGCCATTAAAAAAAAGAGTTTTAGGGGCAGCCCAGCCTGTCTCTGGTTCTATAGTGTATTTAGGCAGGGAGCAAGAGGGGAAGAAAGAAAGGGAGAAAGAAATCAGCTGGTTCATACCAACCTACCTGAGAAGCCGGTCTCCGAAAACCTGTCAATTGCCAACTGCAATCTTCTGGTTTGCCCACCCCAAGTTTCTCACTATTGAACATGAAGCCTGTACCCTTTTTGGGTTTCTTTTTTTAGCCCTTGAACATCGGTTTGATTGATTATAAGTTTACAGGTATGTTTTGTACCTCAGAGGCACAAGAAGCAGCAGCAGAACAAAAGTTCAAGGCTAAGTGTTTCTGTTCCTTTCAGACCACTCTAAGCACCAGGATTATAGTTCTGTAAAAGAAACAAAACATAGCTATAAACTTATAAAATCCAATTCAGTATTTTTACAGGGATCACCTTTCCCCTCCCTCTCCTGCTGCCACACAGCTGACTCTGTGCTGGTTGGCAGAGAGATGCCTTGCACCACCCAAAACCAGAGGTACCACTTGAGTACCCCACCAAGCTGAAGGGTGTCTCGGAAACCTGACTAAAAGCAGAGATTTGAGAAACATGGATAACTAAGGAGGACTAACTGGGAAGCAGTGCCCTCCATCAGCTGAACTCAAGCACTGACCATGCTCACTGTGAGCGCAAGGTCTGAGGCAGCATCTCACTGCCCTTGGGTGGCATCTCCAGCCCCGCTGGTTTCAAACACCTAAATTTATTTTTCAGGGTGAGTGGAAATGCCTTTTTGAGGGGTTGCAAAGGAAGAACAGCCTCTTAAAGGGGACCTGCTCACTGCTGGCAGTCAGGTGAGCTGATGCCAGCCCCAGGAGTGCAGTGAATCCTGAATGCTGTGTGTGCCCTTGCAAGGGGCTGTGCTGTGGGTTCCCAAGGACAGATTTGCTTTGCCTGTGCTGGAGGGCTGCAGAGATCCTAGGCAGCAGAAGGGGGAAATGGGTTCTCTGCCAGTCCCAGTTCAGCTTGCAGGAATGGCCGTGCAAAAGCAAACACGCTGGGAAAGGCGTGGGACCATCTGACTGTGCTCAAACCCATCTCCACTCATAGCTGCAGCACAGACCTCGTGCCTTGAGAGGGGCAGGACGCGCTTCCTTCTGCTGGCAGAACGGATGCAGCGATCCCTTGAAGGGGATGGGCAAATCAGCCGTGGGCATGAATAGTGTAAGCCACTGAAGCAAGATTTTCTGGAGCTCTTCTTTCAAAGCCCCAATTAAAGGCTGACACTGGATGCACCAGTTTAAATGCCTGTATTTCAATCCTCAGAAATATGCCTGGCACCTCACACTCCCCACACAGATGAATGAGTCCCTTCACACCTCTGTGGGTGCTACAGTAATTCTCTCTCACTGCACTGAAAAAAAATAGAAAAGCAGCATGCAAAGAGCTGCGGCTCCACATAACAGCTAGGGTGGAGAAGAAGCACTCTCCTTCTCTAAATTAAAAGCTGAAGTTGTGCAAAGCACAGCCAAAATAACTATGGAAATATTGCTGCCAGGTTCTCAAGGCCCCTGAATTTACTCCGTCCTTGGTGACGCACATGGGGATGGACTGAGCTTGTATTTCAACTGAAAAGCAGGAAGAAACAAGTTATAGATGGGTTTTGTTTGGCTGGGGTTTTTTGTCAGCTGCATGTATTCATCAAGGTATCCAGGTTGTACAATCGGCCAACTGACTGGACAAATAACAGACATCCATTATAGATTCAGACTTTTAACCCTTCAGAGTAGTGTCTTTTATTTGTTTGTTTATTTTTTAAAATTAGTTAAACTTTAAAAATCACTTCTCCCCACCTGTAATCAAATAGAAATGTAACAAATCAAAGTTGGATTTACATTAAAAAAACCCAATAGCAGCCTCAAATAAGTTTTGCTCTTTTATATTCCTGTCATAACTTGCTTGACTCCCACCTTCCGCAAAACCCAACTGTATTCTACAATAGTTTATCATCACTGTGATACTTCTAATACAATATTTAATGACTAATTAAAAATTTTACCACTGAGCTATTGCTTTAAAACCAAGGGAAATTTATCATGTTGGAAATATTATTCTACGTATCAACTTTCAAAACCTTTCCAGAATTGTCCTTGCTAATTTTTCTAATTATCAAGATCATTTGGGATCTTCCCTTTAAGGAAAAAAAAATTACCATGACTATTTCTTTCTGAGGCAGTACCCAGAATCTTTGCTGAGCTAGGTGCTCCAAAAGGATAGATAGCACCAGAAGACCAGAATAGATAGAAAAACAGGCAGCACCAGAAGACAGATAACAAAAGCATGCAGGGAAAAAAAAAAAAAAAAAAGTTCTTACAATGATTTTCACAGCTTTGCACGTTTTAAAAAAAGCAGCACCCAGTTAAGAGAGGGGAGAATGAACCAGAGGGACTGTGGAGTAGGGAGGGATGCCCTGAGTATCTTTACCAGTCCCAGGAAGATATACTGGCTCTGGAGCTGAGGTCACACACAGGTGTATGGCCTCTCCCCTGCTCCGAGTCCATCGCTGCCAGTTCCCGTCTGTCCTGCAGCAGACTGGGGACAAAGCTCTCCCTCCCCAGCCTTCGGACATGCACACATATGTCAGCTGGACTCTGCAACTGCAGAGATTCAACAACTAGCAAACTACCACTGAAGGTGCACTCATCTGCAGTAAATGAGGGCTTGTGAGAAGGATGGGTTGTGGTGAGAAATTCCATCTTCCCTCCTAAGCTGAATGTACACTGAAAGGTGGAAGAAAACCCAAATGCATTGGGCACCCTCCCCTGAGACTTTCCTGGTCCCAGCTTCAACAGACACGTTGCCATGCACAGCCATTGCCTACTTTTAGAAGTCTTCCAGGATTTCAAATTCTCCAATTATCCAGGGTTTTTTTTTTCAACATGGATATGAAAAAATAAATGCAAGAGCTAGGTAAAGCACTCACTAGAGATAACCACACTCAGCACAGCCCAGTTGCCAAAGCCAGGGAGGGGCCAGTGGAGACATCTGGAAAGGAGAGGGTACCCTGGGTGTAATTAACAGATGTTGGGGGATATGACCCCATTTCAGATAACTTGGAGATTCAGATAATTGGGCCTCAGATAATCAAGGCCACATTGTTGGTAGAAATCGTATCACAACTTCTAACGGCGGCACTCCCCACGAGCCAACGCCATCCCTCCTTGCACGGGAATGCCTGGTGAAATACGAATTAGCGATTTGATACATGTCCATGCTCTCTGTCAGCTGCTGGGCTGAGCAGCAAAGCCTGTTTCTGATGCACCACTTTGGCTGGCTGCTTGGGAAATAGGTTAAGGCAGAGATGTGGATTGCAGCCCTGGATGCCTGGGGACAAGGCTGTCTCAGAGCTGACGGGCTAGGTAAGCTCTATTTTGAAAGTGGGTTAATTTAGCTGCCATTCAACTACCATTAAATGATGTAGGTTAATTTTATAGTCAGATAACTATTAAGAAACCAAAACATAAGGCAGGAAATGTCTCTATGAATACCAGTGAGGAGAGATTTCCTCTGCGCTAATGCACACCCCTCCCCTTCAGCTCAAACCTCTCATCCTTCCATTTCTGCACTCCCTCACATAATTTTTTTTTTTAACCCTTGTCATTACACACTCTTGTCCTTCCTCCCTCTCTTAAAAGAGTCTTGATATCCTGGCTCACAATCATTTTTCTCCTTTGTTTCTACTGGCACACATCTAAATGCTAGAGGAAGACTAACAAAACCAAACCACATCTGACCCCGGCAAATGTCCACTAAAAAGGGGTCCATCTTCCCCCACACAGCCAATATTTGTGCAGCTACGTGGTAAATTGAGATAAGGAAAACCTTGAGGTAGGAAAAACACCTTGCTTAGTATGAAACATTCCATCACTACTAATACACCCAGTTTACTTTAGGGGTATTTACCATATTTAAAGCCTCCTCAACTGCCATTTTACCCTTTATAAATGGATGCTGCAGTTGAAATGTACTTTATGTCTGTGTGACTTTCCACAGCATAATGATAGGTATTGTTTGTTTCTTTATACTGGTGACAAAACCCATCAATTGCTGGTTTGTCATAAAAGGAAAAATAAAATGAAAAAAATTATCAACAACAGCTTATGCCTGCAAAGGAACAGATCCTTTGGAAAAAGCAGAGGTGACTCATCACTCCTCACGTGCAGCAAGGAAGGAGGAAGCATCACAGCCCTGCAGATCCCCCCGAGATGCCTTCACAGATTGCCTCCCTCTGACTTCTGTGCTTTCCTGGTCCCTCCAGCAGGAAAATGAGTCCTTAACCTTCACAGAGAAAGCCAAAGCCATGATGACCCATTAGCACATGCTGCCCATCAAGCAATCGCAGATCTCTACCACAGACGTTTTTTATCATATTAACAGTAAGTGCACTACACAAACCCTGAGAGCTCACAGAAATGAACTCACGCTTAACCACACAGTTGTAACGAGACAATAGTGCTAACAGGATGTTGGAATTTGCACTGTGCTTCTTATGACCAGAGAAATGCAGAACAGGACCATACCCAGAAATCGCAGCTAAACCACCTCTGAAAAATCCTCCTCGCAGCAACTCAGACGTTCACATGGTGACACCAGAGCCCAAACAATGCACATCATAGGAAGTCTGACCCACAGAAGGTGAGTACCAAATCCCCTGTTGTCCTGCTGAGGCCTTGCTACTCTTATAAATCTTGCAATGAAAGTCCTTTTACTCATGAGCTATAAAAAATCAGATGAAAAAGCCAAAACCCAACCCCCATCAATCTGCTCTCTGCCAGCACTAAGCCACTACCTTTGTCACTTTGATTTTAAGCTTTATAATTATTATTCTATTACAGTATACATTAGAAAACTATTATTCCAAATTTAATAATATATTTGAGTGCAGAACATATTTCTTTTAAATCCTGAGTTACATTATTTTTCCTTTTATCAACTGACAATCCAGTCTACACTCAAACAAAAGTAAAGGGACCAATGTAAGGACAGGTATGGGCAAGGTGGCTAGCATGAAAGAGCAGACATGTGGTCACCCTTACTATACACACTTGTGTCTGGTAGAGAAAAGCCAATACAGGGCCTGAAACAGGAGAAAAAAATCTACTTGTTTTTGTGCATAAGCAGCAAAGCTGCTGAATTACAGCTCTAGTGAGCAGTAAGCCCAGGCAGCTGACACCACGGTCTGACCAGAACTTAGTTATTAACAACCACACTTCAGGTACCAAGTAAGCTTGTTTAGCTTTCACAACTTGAGCTGATGCTTGATGGATAGAAACAAGAAAGAAACTTGTATTTCTGTACAAACAGTATATTTACTATGATAGCTTCTCATGCAAAACCAGAATCTTACTGGTTCTTTTTTTACAGTCTCATTTCAAAATCAAATTTGTTTTAAACCCTTGATAGCACCTCACATGCAGCTAGTTGTTTTAAGGGCCTGAAAGGAATCTGAGGAAGATCCCATTTGTGACCACAGAGCACCTGAAAGCATGATAAAAGTATACTACCATCTTCACCTGAAAGGGGAACGTGGTGGAAACTAGTGGATCCTCCAAGCAACCACCTCAGGCTTAGATTATAGCAAGGGACCCAGCATAAATAATGGCTTTGTGTATGAAAAACCTCTTCACATGTGCAGGGAAGCTGTTTGGCTTCTCCTGGTGTCATGCTTTCCCTGCAGTCCCAGAGTAACTCAACAATTAGTGTCAGGGCCTTCCTCTAAAGCTCAGGAAGAAAGGCTCGGCTTTAAGAAAGGAAACCATAAAAGCCCCTTTCAAAATTAGGAATGTCATTCCAAATGAGTTAAACAAGCCCTACACTTTAATAGCTGGGCAGGAGGGATTTGGGACATGTGACAATAGGATCTTGGTGCACATCAGCAAAAAAAAAAAAAAAAATAAATCCAAACCTTAGCAGGCGTAACCTATTTAGCACTGTAATTTTTACAGGCAGTTTGCTGATAATCCTGTATAGACAAACCACTCCTCCTGTCAGCACACGGCTGACTGATCTGCACCTGGAGCAGGAGCCCAGCAAAGGTAGGCAAGCAAGCTGTGACCAAGCCAGGCCTGGAAACCACAGCAAGGGAGACAAAGCAGGAGCCACACTCCTGCAGATCCACTGCAGGCTCAAGTACAGGCGACAGCTGAAGCCTCTGGGCCATCCCTCATAGCGTTAATGTGAGGGCTGGGTGGGTTATGGTCCAGGACTCCGGTCAGCTCCTTAGGGGGATGCAGCTGTATTTTCATGTATACAACTTGTGTATGTTCAGGCAGCAGTGCTTGCATTTCTATGCTCTGAAGCATACCTTAAGCGCTTCTAATTTTAGTTGAGCTTTTAAACAATTCCTGGAAATCTGAGCTGTAGCCATCTCATACGAAAATCTGCCTTTTAGTTAAGTGTGTTGGGAACAGACTCCTGCAGAGCTGTGAGACACCTGCAGAGGAGGAGGCAGCAAGAGAAGATTTTTAGAAGTTCTATTTCAAATGTGATCTGTAATTTTGATACATTCAAAGTGACCAGTAAAAAAAAAGATGCAATTGTTTTGTGTTCCCTCTTCATGATACCAAAAGGGAGCTTTTAAAGATTGTGTTGTCTGCAGTTTTCAAGTAAGTGGGTAAGAAGGAACTTAATTAATTCATAATTCATAGGTGTGAAGTCATTCACATTTCTTTTGATTTTCCTACTAGACAGCTGAGAACACCTTGGATTTCAAGTTAGAGAGTCTGCATCAAATGTACCAGATCAGAGGAAACAGCACTCTCACAAATAGGGATCGTTCTAGCACTGTAACATCTATTAAAGTGTCTCAAGAATAATTACATTAAAAAGATCAACTTTCTCTTTAATCTCTTTTCCATCTTCATTGTATCAAAGTCCATAATCCTAGATTTGCCCTAACACTTCAAGCTTATTTTTTTGAAATTGCTTTTCATCTGTACCTCTGTTCCTCTGTACATGAATCACATTCCTAAACAGGTCCAAGAACCTGCTACTCAATTCCAGTTAAAACCTCCATTCAGCCAGTACCCTTGTTTGGGCATCTGCCAGATCAGTTGGCAGATTAAGAAAACAGTGATTTGCTGAAGTATCTTCCTGAATCAGGATTTAATTCCTCCCCCTCCCCCAGACCCACTTTTGTCATGCCTCTAGGAAATTAGAGAGCTCAGCATGCTCAGGCAGGAAAGCCACTGATGATCCGTCTTACTGCAGATGCCAGAGCAAGCTCTGCACTGCTGCTGTTTGACTCTGAGGAGCCACGACACAAAGGCTCAGCTCTGGTTACACGGGAAGGTGAAACTGTGATGCTCAGGAACTCCCTTAATTAAACCAGTTTCACTCACAAAATTTAAGTTTATTTCCAACTTTCAGATCCTTCATGCTGAGCTCAGGGAGTTGCCTCCTTACGGGTTTAGTGTAAATGCCAAAACTTGCAGGTGCACTTGAAGCTGAAGCTTCCTGCTCTTCCCCTCCCAGCAGCTCTCACTTCCACAGAGGAGCAATGAGCAGAGCCTCTCATTTCACATCTGAGGGAGTATCTGCATTGTAGCAAGTGACCCAGGTGTATGTGGGGGTACAGTCCACTGCTACTCCACAAAGGATCTGTAACTTCAGAAGGTGACCAGATATGCTCCTGCAGGTACAAAAGAGGCAGCTGCCTCTTCAAGTAACAAACTGAACAGCTCAAAACCCACCCTGAGTCCAAACAAGCTGAAGGAAATCAGCAGGTGACTTTTAAAGCTGCCTAACAGGACTACTTGCGTTTCTTTTCTACTTTTATAAGAGACAACAGCATGGAAGCTTCTTTCTGGGTCTGGGTGCAACATCTTGTGCAATCTTGTCACGATACAGGAAACAGCTTTTAAAAGAAGAAAGCAAGACTGTGTTCCTTTAAGTCTGAACAATTTCCTCTTAGCAGTGTGAGACCATCAGCAAGTCCTTCAGGAAAAGCAGAAAAGCTTGGTATTTGTGATGATCGCAGGGGTAAAAGTGTCAATTAAAAACGTTCTGGGATAAGCCTGCATAGTGTAATGCATCCTAAAGAATGGCAGATGGGAATATGGTTCATCACTTTCAAAGGCTATTTTCATAGATTTGACAGATGTATTCAGACAAAGAGAAAAAAAAGAAAGATAAATGATAGTTTACTGCACAAGGCTTTCAAGCTATTTACACATAAAAACTCACTATTCCTGAATAAGTGTAAGATGTAGCCTCTAGTTAAACCAAGTTTTTTATTTAAGAGAGATTTGCCTGGTGAAGCTAAACCAATGACAACACCCAATTACCATTTTTCTTTTTGTTTTTAATATCAGTATTAGTATACAAGGAATACAATAATTAGTTTGTAATGGAACAGTTATTTAAGAATCTTAAAAAACAAAAAAGGCACTGAAAAATGTAAAACCTAAATTACCTACGTTTCAATAGCAAATGCTAAGAAGGGCAATTTCTCAGGAGAAAAGAAACCTGGGCTAGATACTGTGCAGCATTATGAATTTTCCTAAAACTAAGAAATCCCTATGCATCACTCTCAAAATCATCCTAGAACTGAACACAAAGGTTAGCAGAAATGCCTAAACTCACGTGGGCTCCATTATACACCACTTAGTGTAACCTACATTTTAGTATTCAGCATTTCAGTATCAATAATGCATAACGTCAGAAGTAGTTCAACCCAAAGTACAGTCACGAGAAAGTAAACATGGATCGTGCAGAAGGGCTGGCTGCAGTGTGGTGTCACTGCTGGATGTGCCTTGTGTCCCCATGCAGAGGGGACAGCAAGATGGAGTTGCTGGAGCTTTCCCTGTGCTAATGGGGAGCTGGGGACCTGCCCCCTCTGTGAAAGAAGAGCAGAGAAAATAAAGCTGCAGAGGAAATAAAAGAAACACCAGTGCCCTGGTGAGCAGCTAAGCAAGATGCCTGTGCCTGGTGACGTGTGCTCTGGTACAAAGCTCTGCTGCCCAAACCGGTGCTCTGCCCGCTGCCACCCCACAGCCCAAAGCCGACCCACACTGGGCTCGGGCCACGCTTCCACTGCCTCCCACTCTTTCACTGGGCACCCACCTTGGCTCATTACTAAGTGCTCAGTGAACATCACTACACCACCTTTTATTTTCCCTCCTGAGAGATTGTTTGTTCTTCACTGGATAAATTATTTACCATTAAGGAAATTAAGGTGGCCAGTAGGGAAGCACAAATTAGAGTACGGGAGTTCATGAGACTGGGCTGCTATGAGACAGCGTTTCAGCTTTCACATGTATTCCCTACCCAGCTGCTAAAGCAGCTTTATCGTCAATCCTATTTAGGACAAGAACCCAACGGAGTATGGAGCTCAGTCCTGCAGCCAGAAATTGCTTTACCTTCTATTTCACTTCCTCCCCTGCTTCTCCCCCCTTGTGATAGTTTGTATCTCATATCCTTGGGCTACTAGTACAGGCATTTAGAAAGCACATTAGAAACAACAGAATTGGAACCCCTCGAAGTTTTTCACAACAAAATTTATTAGAAGAATAGTGGTTTTGAAAAGTCTAGCATCCAGTGAAAACTACCATACACAACGTTACAGCTGGGAATGTGTTTCCAAAATGACATGGTCAAATAATACAATGGAGCCATTAAATCTTACACATGCACAACAAGAGAATTAGCGCTTTGACATACAATGCAAAAAATAAATGGACCACATGAAATAAAAATTTAAAAGTACTTATCACATACATTAAGACACAGCTTATTTAGTCCAGTCAAAAAATCAGAACTGCATTAAAAAAATTAATGTAGTGCAATCAAACCAAAAACCTTAATTTGTGATCATAAGTGCTCTACTACATAAAACATTGATCATAGCAAGGAACAAAAAATTCAAATCACACAGTACAAAAAAAATCTGTAAATAAATATAAACTACAGTACAAGAGAAATATTAAATTATACAATTCCGTCAAACTGTAAACAGTATATTGAAATGAGGTCCATAAGAGTAAAGGGGGGGTTCCTGTTTTTTTTTCCCATGACACTTGAACTTCTAGAGGTCAGAGAGAAATGCCATTTTCCATACTCTTCAAAGACTATGGGTTACATAAATAGAAAGAGAAGACTTTTTAGATGTAAAGTGTCAAATAATATAGCAGAGGTGTTGCTGACTTGCAACTGCCAACAGATCACCATGAAGGCAGAACAGCAGATTTTAGTTTCAGGCTTGGCCTCCAGGTGAGCGCAGCACAGAGGCCTGGCACTGCAGGTGTTCGGTGAATAGCGCTCATCTTAGAAAGGAGGCACCTCGTGAGCTCTGGTCCTACCCAGGAGGTGGAAGTAATTATGGACAACCTGGACCTCTGCTGATTATCTGACAGGTTTACACGCTTGTCATACAAACACCAACTTTGGCAGAACAATTACTAATAAACTCAAAGCACTCCCGGCCCATTGGTTTCCATCACAGTGGCCAGTGCACAGAATTCTCTAAGGACATTGCATAACTAGAGTGTAGAGGTCAGACAGCCAAGGACCCGTGCTTGAGGTTAGAAGTAGTTATGGTGAGAGAGAAGCAAGAGCCACGTTAAGAAGCTGCCTCTGCTGTTCACAGAAGCAACTGGGAATGTATTTCATTTTTAGCTGCGCTGGCTAGTAGTGGCATTTTAAAATATATAAGTTTAAGATAACATATATACTATATATGTATATAATATAATACATATTATATAATATACATAGGAATTTCTTACAATACATACCAGGAACCCCCACGCGATCTGCTCAGTAGTAATAACTGAATATACAGAATGCCACTATAAGTGTCTGAGGCACTGTGTGCTGGAGAGTAAATATGCAGCTTTAAAATCCGTTTGGCTGAGTTATACCTGGATACCTGAACTGAGTTTTAAGTTGACATTCATCAAGGATGTGCTATCAGCACGTCAAAAGAAAAGCAAAACAAAATACAAGTCACTGCTAGGTTTAAGAAGAGAGTACAAGTACCTGAATTGAGTGAGGATAGTGTGTAAACTGTCCCTGAGGGTTTTTAAACAGTGTGTGTACAAGTTGGATTCCTAAGAACATTAGTTTAAACTTACATTGCGGACTGATAAAATACCAATGTCTGACAATTTAACAAGTGGAGGTTAAAAAGAGTTATGAGCAAACACTCAAAACATTTTATACATTTTAAAGCAGCAGTAAGCTGCTGTAAGCATACATCCCATCAGTAAGAGCAAGACGTGGGACTCAGATAAAGGTTTCTATTTGCAAAAAGCCCATCATATATCGATAAGTAAAGAATATTCACCTGCTAAATTAGAATGCAACTAGTTACAGACTAGCAATTCAAGATTAATTTTTTAATCAAATACTTTGCTATACTTTGCTATTACATACTAAAATTCCTTAAGCTCACTAATGCTGGTATTCTAATCTATTTTTTTTTAAATGTTCCCCCTTCATTTAAGAAATATACCATTCCACAACTTAAACATTAAGATCCATTTTCAGTCCTCAGATGTAAAAAGCATGTCAATGAGTTTATATTAAAAATTTACATGGTAAAAAGGCTTGAATTTCAGCCAGAGATTCTAAATACTACTCATTCCCTGAAGGCATAAGGGAGAAAGAATCCCTACCCATTATTCTTGTGATATAGTTTTCAACTGAACATTAAACAATGGTCAAAAATGTTTATTTTTTTCAGTTTGAGAAACTTCCCTTCCCTACCCATCATCCCAGATTCCCAATGTTAAGCCCTGAAATGGCCTACTGAAATGATCAGTTAAAAATACCAGGCATGTATATATACATCCCCTGCCTGAACTCCAGAAAATTTGTTGTACTGGTCTTTAAAAGACAGATTAATATCCCAAGAGACCTTGTGATCTGACCTGACAAGCTGTTAATGATCCTAGATTGTATATTTGAAATCTCATAACCTGAAGACCAGATTTAATTAAGACTCTGGCATTGTAACAGAAAAAGTGCTGCAGTTATTTATCCCTTTTCTGGTACTTTAGAATAGGTCAGACAAGTGCTTTTTATAGTGACAGTAGAAGTTTACATGCTTTCACGCAGGCATAAAAAGTATTATCTGCAAAACTATTTGAGAAATGTAGCACCAAGTAATTGATAAACTGTTTAAGTAGCTCTAGTAGTATCCTCATTATTTCTGAGTAGGAAAAAATATTAAGATAAACTGTGCTAGGTGATGATGAGAGAAATTGTTTTTGATGTTAACTTTTCCTGCTCCAGTCAGAATGAAGCCTTTGTCCTAATCCCTGCTCCGTAAGGTAGTTATCATCTTGAGTCCTCCTAAATTATACTTACCAATTCAGTAGAGGCAAGCACAGGGGCACAGGTCGGGATGTTTGTTTTTGAGAAGGTAAATTAAATGCCCTGGAAAGGCTGAAAAAAGCCTCCTTCCTAGTACATCACCCAGGAAAATTGATTTTGCAACTGGGCTAAGAGATTTTTGTGAGAATTAAATAAAGCTCCCTTAATACGAAGGTTTTTACGATAATACCTGAATATAGGCATAATTCAGTAGGACATGAGGTCCAAAACTGCTGCTGTAATACTGGTTTAGAGACTTGGCCCCAGTCAAAGAAAGAACAGGAAAGAGCAAGAGAGATGGACACTGGAATGCTCCAAGTACTTAACAGCTTTTTCTGGTATACATGAAGTGCACCTACAGATCATTTTGAGTTTGTAATATCTCTCTGCCTAGTGGTCACCACAGCACACTGTGTTTATACACTGGATAATCTGAAATGTGTTACTATAGTGGCTACTTTATCTGCTACATTCATCAGAACTGCATACAACTAGCAGTGCAGATTTTCAGGTTTCTGAAGGTTCCAATTACTGAATTTTCAATATAATTCAAGATCAAGTAGAAACCTTTATAGTACCAAAACAAGTCTCAAAATTATTTTCTTACAGCTTTCTAAAACAATATTAGCCAACATTATGTACTGATGCCAAGAAAAACAACATTGAACTAGACTGAAATTACATTTAAATTCTGAAACATTTGTGGGGAATACGTAAAGGTTTTTGATCCTCATGAAAATGAGGGAAACAACCCTTCCCATCCTACTTCTAACATTTGGCAGAGAATTTAAGCTATTTAACATATTGTGACAAATCTTTCAGTAAGGTTAATAATTTGCCTTTGTAAGATTTTGGACTGCAATAAGAGTATGCATTCTTATACTGAAGAGTTCAAATTTTGTCTTCACTGAAGAAAAGAGGTCTTTACATTACAGATGCAGACACACTGTTTTTGAGAAAAAAGGGAACAGCAGAGTGCTCCCTTCACTCCTTGGACACTGTGTTCTTCTCCTAAGACTCAAGGACATCTTAAGAGCATTACTTGAAAGTAAACTGGAAAGAAACACATGGCAATTCCAGTTTTGCCTGTATAACAATCGTTGCAGATGATACAAAAAGCAATTCAATCAGAACTAAAAAGTTGTTTCACAAAGCTTACTCAACCCGAAAGCCCCTGAATCACTTTGCCAGTTCCCATGAATTTCCAGGGAAAGGCAATGTACTCCCAAGTACTCATGGAAGAAATATTTAGATGCAAATGTTGGCCTGACACAAGACAAAGCACAGACTATTCTTTGTCTGCTCTTACTCAGTCTAAACACAAGTGCAGTTACCTCCCGTGTTTAGGAATATCCTCCAGCAGTGGAATGTTCTATAAAAGAGGTCGTGCAGGAGTTGTGAGAGAACACAGAAACTGAACGTGTTCCCTTACTAGAGGCATTATCCTATCTGTACCCCTGCATTGTAAAAAAGAATTTTTTCTCCAATTGCCAAGAAAGATCAGAGTTTGAATTCAGGTCTAGCAGTAGGGCTGGTAATGCAAGCATCAAGATTATGAGTTCTGCAACAAAAGAGAAAATAAAGGCATACCTGTATTGCTTATGAAGCAACTTCTCCTGTGAAACAGGGAAAAAATGAGAAATTCTAAAGGAAACTGTCTTGAACCTTTAGAAAAAAAATCAGGGAATGACTGGAAAATAAATTATCTTTAGACAGAAATAAAAACAAGTCCAGAAACGTGTCCCTACAATATCTAACTGGAAACGTTCAACTCTATAGCTGTACTCAAGCATTACAGCCACAATAATGCCTACAACACTGTGGAATGAGGATCCAGCTGGCTGAAAGTGAGGTAATAGTTTGTAATAGGTCAGAGTTCTAAAAAAGCACTTTTACATCTTACAAATCCAAATTAAAAAAAAAAAAAGAAAAGGACACATTTCATACATGTTGGGCTTTCTCACCAGAACTGTACGATAATTAACTCCACACCAGGACCCCTACCACACTAAGCCTTACTCATCTTCAATTATATGCTGCAGCAAAGATTTACCAAGCAACACCTAAACTTCAGTACAATATGAAACTTCGATTCTTAAAACTTTATACACACAAAATATAAAATTACTTTTCTAGGACGGGGTAGGGGAGGGGGATTCTCCTTCATGGTACTTGGACTGAAAAACTAGTTTTCAGAGACTGCCACAAATATAATTCACAGTTTCTTGCTGTCAGGCTTTTTCAGCTACATCAACGTAGTACACAACAATACTGTTAAGTCCAATAACTACATCGGATGGACATTCTCAGGAATAAGAGAAAACTAGTGACAAAAAATACCCGAAAGGTCTCCTCCTAACAACGTCTCGATTTTTACAGGGTTGCAGTTTGTCTATGTTACACGTTAATGCGATCTCAGAAGAGCAGCAGGAGAAGGCTTTAAAAAAAAAAAAAGATCTTTCTCCTGTCCAAGTGATCCAAGTAACATAAGCATCCACTTACCAGAAATAAGATGAGAAACAAGGCTTTTGTTACAAAGACCGCAGTGAACCACACCTTCCCACACCAAAATATGGTCAACCAGGGATTTTGGCCATGCAAACTGCTGGTCAGCAGAAAATTAAGCATGCTAATGGACAAACATTAATTCCAATCCTATATTTAAAATGATCCCAAATACTACTAGTTAGCTACACTGAAAGCGCCTGCAAAAAATATGTAGTGAAAAAGGAAACAAAATCTTAGTGATCACTGCAGCACTTAGAGTGATACTAGTCTTAAGTGATGAATCACCTCAGAGAAAATACGTTAGATGGGACTTTGAAACAAAAAAGTAACATTAAAAGGTGCACCTGAATATTACAGACTAAATTTACAAAACCTACAATAAGGTAAAATATATATCTTTTGAATATTCAGCAGCTTTTTTTTAAATTTGTTTTTATTTTTTGAGAGGCTCATGAAACTTTAAAAAGGGACCACTAACTAATCTCAACCATGCTTCACAAAACAATAATGGCTATTTCATATTGCAGTTACCAATGTAATGCAATTAGTGCTTAAAAAATAATCTACACTTTTTCTTTTTTTTCCTTTTTAAACAGAGACCTTTGGAGGAACTATGGTTGTTCAAAAGCTTCTCGAAAAAGAAAGATTACCTGAATATTACGTTATCACAGATCAAGTGTTGTGTTTAAAAGCTTTGCAGTTATGAGTATTACAATCTTCAGGTCTCAGGACATTTAAACTGAGAAAGTTACGTGTTTGGTTTGTTGTTGTTTTTTTTTTTTTTAAATCCACTTTCTAACCAAAGCAAATAAAGAGTACTCAACTTCTCACTATCTATTTACAATTCTTAGCCTACAGTCTGAAATGACAAGACAAATTCTCTTTTAAAACTGCAGCATGAAAGGGTAGGCACACCATTCTTCTGCTGCACGATTGTCACCCACTTAAACATACACATACAAAATATTTATGTTAGTAAAATGAGCACTCCACGTACACTACAGTGACAAGTTTTATAAAACTCAACTCGTGTTTCTTAAATAAGGACAACTGCAAAAGGTTAAACCTCCCTCAAGAGTAAAACTGTGTTACTTTTTCTTTTTTTTTTAACTTGCAACAAACTTTCTACCATAACCTCCAACAGCAGATGAAACCACACCTTAAACTGCGCCTTTATTGCAATCACCAGCTAAACTGGAACGTATTGCAGAGTTTATATACTGCTACTGAGCTTAAACTGCTTTAAATGCCAAGATGACAACTAGAAAGCTACAAGGAACCAGGATTTTGAGGACTAAAATATATTAAGTAAACAAAAATAAAGTATACTTGGGGCCAAATGCCCAATCCATTTTAAGAATGAGCAGTGCATATTTAAAACAACAGCAATGGTGTGCCTAACCTTTGAAAATATGAAGTTGCTGGGGAGGGGGAGACGCTAATAGAATCAATTGTTCCAGAAGTCATTCAGCATCCCTAGGGCTACCTAGGCCACCCTCCCATGAACTTTGAGAAATCACTTTCACTGACATCACTTAATGTTCTCACACAAAAACTCCAATGCTTCTTTTGGTTGTACAAATGGGGAAATAAAAAAAATGGTAATTCTATCTACCTTTTGCACAGATTAAGACCAAATTGCTTCTACCTGAAGAACCAGCAATTACGATTTGGTCATGTTGTGGTAAATCCAGTAAACTCCACTTAGTTACTGACCACTCTCGCAGAAAGTATCAAAGATAAAAGTTCAGTACAAAACTTAGCCTGGATCTCCATGTAATCATAAAGATATCACAATATTGAAAAAACCCCCAGATTTGTGGTTTATGGAGTGCTTTTTTTTTTTTTTTATGGTGTTTAAATGCTTATTCTAGCATGTGCTAAACCACTATCAAAATAGATTAAATAAAAACAACAACAAAAAAGCAGGACTTAAATAAATTCCTGCTACTGGCAACTGTAATATTTAAAAAGGAAACACCCATTCACTGAGTGTTCAACCCTGACAGTATTACAGATAGATATGATGCAGAGCCTGAATTAGATCAGGCTACCAGTGTTTTACTTCTTCCCTGAACATTAACAAGCTCCTTCACTAATGTGGATATTTGGGCAGACTACTGAGGTTGTAACGTTTGAGATCACCATTTTGTGGGCTATTTTTTTTCCTTTTTTTTTTTTTTTTTTTAAGTATCACAGTAGTTTGTTACACAAATCCCCCATCCCTGGATTAGAGTCATTTAAACTAGCTGTTGGGACCACATAGTTTAGTAAACTAAGAATCAAGTCTGTAAAAAGTGTAAAGGTCACAAAGAACCATAGTTCTGGTATAATGAGGCATACCCTAATACATCATTTAGTGTACCCTGGCTGCTCCTGACCGTGAGAAGCTTGTCTTCCGTGAGATAAGGCTACATCCTCAAGCAGGTGAATCTAAATATCACCCTTCAAAAACACCAAATAAAATTACAGCAAAGGTAGTGTTATAAATAATTAACTGACATTATCTGAAGGTAGTGTATGTAAGTTTTCCCTCCCCTCCCCTCCGGGTGAGCACTAAGCAGACAACAAATGGTAAGTAAGGTTAATTTAGAAAGAAAACAGTGGAGAGCCTAATTAGACCCAATTGATTATCTATCTAGGTGACAAATCTGAGTTCAAGAGAGGTACCATTCCTAAATAATTTGATTTAGCTCAAATCTTTCCATCAACTGGATCAACAAAAATTAGGGGGGAAAAAAGATTTCTGAAACGTTTTTGAAGAATGACAGTCTGGTTTTCATTTGAAAATTGCCTGGTTTTAGGAGAGTGTCAGTTTAAAAAAGTGGACTTATTTCTATAAAGGCAGATATGAAAAATCCAACATCAGAAGTTCAGGCAGGCTCTACAAGCAAGATGTCCACTTCTACAGATCTGCATTCTTTGTGAGGTAACTCAATTCTCTATTACAGAGAAACATGCAAAAGGCAAAAGAAAAAGAACAAAGAAAGAGGGCAGTGGGCAGGTGAAGGAGGGAAACTGCACCATACCAGGCTGGAAAAATTTACAAATGTGACATTCAGAGCACATCTTTCACCTGTGTTCACGTAAGTCTATGCTAAACTGCAAAGGAAAGAGCACTGCAGTAAACAGGAGACTCAGGTGCGCTCAGTGATGGTTGAACTATGCAGTAGTGCTCACCCAGTTTGCAAAGTAATTGGCACTCTACAACATCCCTATTCATCCTTCAATTCATTCGCACTTTGTGCTGCTTCTCCCTGGGGATCTAATTCAATCTTTACTGAAACATCCTGCCCCTCCGACCTCATTAATTTCATTTTTTTCTTTGGAGGGTTTTTCAAAGTGCCCAGCCTCTCTTTAACTTTGTACTCCAGTGTACTGTGGGGGATCCCATAAATACTCTGAGCTTTGGAAACACTCATTTTCCCGCTCATAACCACAGAGATTGCTTCCTCCAGTATCTCGCTGTTGTACTGTCTGTATCTCCCTCTTTTCTTCCTAGGTTGCTTGGAGCCAGGATCTCCCTCTTGATCTGAGGTGGGATATGGCTGTCCAGAGGTAGACTGCTCAGCATCTGAGCCCCAGGAATCTGGTCCAGCATCCAGCAAACTTCTCCTATTTTGTTTTGGAAGGATAGCCCTTAACTTTTTGCTAAGCGCGCTCTCCGTTTGTGAACCCATTACCAAAGAGCTATAGCTGTACTGGTCACCAGTGCGGGACTCCCATGAAAGGTCCATGCCTCGAACTTGTGGTATCTTTAAATCCACAGGAGATGAATGGCTCACGTCCTTTTTCCCATCCTGTTTAGTTTGAAGTGCCATTTTTTGAAAGGCAGAGTTTTCTGTAAGAAAAGGAAGGTCACTGATGTTGCTGAGTGCACCATTTCCCCTGAATTTCATGCGGCTGAAATTGAATTCGTAGTGTGGTTTTGCCCAAGAAGCCTCCCTGGATAATATTAAGTGCTGTCCATGATTCTGTAGTCCAGATGGCCCATGGCTGGCAGCTGTAGAAAACTGGTTTCTGCTCAGCAGTTCTTCACTAATCTGGAGTGATCGAGCCAGCGGTACTTTAAGAGATGTGGAGTGGCCATAACCTTCCCTGGTTCCATCCTGCAAGCTTCTCGGAGGTACCCCATCACCACTCTGTAGTCCCTCCGGATGGTGCTGGCTGGGTCTCCCAGGTCGCCTAATTGGATGGAAGGAAACTGATGTGAGCAGGACTTGCACAGGTAGGGAGGGATGGGTGAGGGGGCCACTCCTTTATTAGAAGGCCTTGCTTGGGTAACATCACTTTTTGTGTTATTTATTTTTCTCTAAATTTTTTTTTATTACTTTAATTTTTTTTTAAGTCTCAGCATCAGTCAGTTTTAAAACTTGTTCGCAAAAAAAGAGAAGCTTTTTGGGCAAAGAAAAATGAAACCTGTTGGCTGGTCTCTGGTTGGGTTCACAAATTCTCGGAGTAGAAAAGACTTCGCGCAAGCGTCTGAAAATAGCACCTTAATTACAAAGTAGTAATCAATCGCCATAGATCTACACACAACTGTGTTACTGGTGTGACGTTACCACTAAACAAGCACAGTAATAAAAGAGTAAGCCAAAGTGCAACATATTCAACATGAATACATGACTGTCACCTGCAGTATCTACACATAGGTGGAAACCCTGGATAGTGTTTGCTTACATTATATTGAAGAATTGCTGCTCAGGATAAAAGAAAAAGCTTAGCAGGCCTCAAAGGTATTTGCCTGACTTTCATTAAGCACCAAATATGAAAGCTGGGATACTGCGGATCACAAAGAAAAACGCTGCATTATACTAGACTTACCAAACTGCTCTCTTAACAACTAATTGCATATATACACAGCCCTGAATCTCATTTCATATAAAGCATGGCTAGGAAAAGGAAGATCTAAGCTCCAACTGTCATCCAGATCAAGGGTTAACAAAAAAAAAAAAAAAAAAAAAAAAAAAAAAAAAAAAGGAAAGAAAGAAAGAAAAAAAAAAAAGCAGTATGTATTTTTACCATTTCCCTTTCATCACAAGTGTTCTTTCTATGGAATTAAGTACTACTGCTGCAGAGAATCACATCTATTTTAATGCTTTGATTGCTTAGCCCCCTGTAGTTATTAAGTCACATTGGTTTCAAAATCCACCTCCAAATTTCTCCATGTTCAGCATGCAAATTAACAAAGAGAATCTATTTTAATGCTCTGGGACACTATACTGGTGTAAAGCCCTCTGGCTAAGTCGGCATTACCTAAGGATAGGACACACAGTACTGAAAAGCTACATTATTATTTTTAACATCACACTGGAATTAAAAGAAGTCTTTAGAGAAAAGACATCCACTGAAAGAACCTGGCATGTAACATACACAATGCTTGATAAACATGCTGCTCACTTCTCCCCAGGATGTGACAAGTCATAGGATGTGCACAAGAAAAGTCAACAAGGATTCAGAACAAAATCCAGAGAAATGGATCAAAGTTTGCAGTTCCAGAGAACCCTCTCAGACAATGTGCATTCTCCACCCCTTCTACAGCATGTATCAGCATCACAGTGTACAGCAGTGATTCTACACCTAAATAAAGGTCATATTGGCAGCTAACAGAGGGTTACACCTGAACTTAGTGATGTTAAACAAACGGCAGCCAGCCTCATATACCACACACCTGTACAAGTAACCACAGGTGCCAGTATGCCGCATCCTCTCTGGACACACAGGACTG
This sequence comes from Parus major, assembly GCF_001522545.3. Taxonomy (NCBI): domain Eukaryota; kingdom Metazoa; phylum Chordata; class Aves; order Passeriformes; family Paridae; genus Parus; species Parus major. The sequence goes on from NC_031775.1 coordinate 20,651,280, forward strand.
AGCAGGACAGTGCCAGATGCTGGCCCTGCCATTCCTGTGTGTTGGACTTTGGCCCCCACTTGATTCACAAACAAGGGAACAAACAATAGAGAGCCTCAGTGGCTTATGCTGCCTTCCTGGGCAAATAAAGATGGAAATAACCTGTTCAGAATTAAAAAAGAAGTAGGGAAAGTTTATGCTAAAGAATTGTAAAAAGTATTAAGAGTAAATTTTAAGGAAGGATTTAAGTATTTTATTAATAGAAATGTTAAACAGAAATCTTGAAAGGAAAAAACAGAGACAGAAATATTTTTCTAAAGAAAAATGCAAAAATTCAATCAGCTGTTATCAGTATATGGGATTGGGTGTGGAAGAGGGTTGCTAGCTGAGATTTTCAAGTTTTTCAAAGGCTACCATAAAGCTAAATCCAGCAATTTATAGCACTTTAAACCATATACTATTTCTGTACTTCAATAAAAAAATATTTGCTCACAGTAGCTTCAAGATAATCAACACCCAAAACTCCTCTGAGTCCCACTCAGCCTCTCCAGTACAACCCTAAGAGTAAAGGGTTTCTAAATGTATGCAAATGGTGACCATTAGAAATATGAAACCTAAAGATTTTTTTTTTATTTACCAGCATTTCACACTTTGAACTGTTTAGGAAAGAGTAGTATACCACATACTTCGTGATTATTTTTAAAAGAATCTTGTTCAGTACTACAGAACAATCGCAAATCCAGTTACATTTAAAGTTTTCTGAACTACTAGACTTCCTGCCCCATGTCCTTTTCTAAGCTGTGGTTTAAGCTAGGGAATATTAACAAAAATCATGAAGTGATTTAAATCTAATTCAGCATTGTTTATCACCCAAATAATTGTTACCTCTAAAATAAACTTTCCTGTTAGCTAACTTTGCCCTAAGTGAAATGAAGGCTAATACTGCAAAGCCTCTAAAACTCCTCATGCATTTAAATAAACTCACATCTCACGGAAATCACCTCTAACAAACCCAAGAAACAGAAAGATCTCTGGCTAAGTACCAAATTGGCCAAAATAACAGATATTAACTGCAAGTTAAACCTGTTTCAGTTGGCAACAACTCTTAATTTGGCAGGTGGGGTGAAGGTATTTGCCAAAGGTACAAATTGAAAACACATTACTCCAAAGGGTTAACACCAAAAGAAAGTTGAAATTAACAGGAACTAAGTACACACTTTTAGTAAAAAACTGTCTTAATACGTCATAGTAAGTTGCTTTCTCTTACCCATTTCCCGAAGTACTGGAGCACCCTGGAGAGTGACTCAGAGAGGTGCTGCCAGCACAAGGACTCTTCTTAGTGGATAAATCAAGCACACCGTCTGTAGAAACAAAAGAATGACTTCAGTGTTTGAAGAAGTAGGATCAGCCATGCTGATCTTGTCTTCAGCTGAAAAGACAAAGCAAGTCGTCTGAGCTGAAGTCACTTTTAGCACACAACATTTTTTAATTTATTGTAATTTTAAACACAGTAAGGCTTAGATTTTTTTTTTTTTGCAATATGGTTTACATGTGACTTCAATATAGTCTTCAGAAATCACAATAAAAATCGAACAAAATTAAAAGTGTATCTGTTACAAGAGACATAGAATAACAAATTACCTACAAGTCACAGTTCTGGATACAACAGAGCCTATCACATAACTACCTCTGAGTGGTCCAGAACTGAGACAATCTACAAGATTCGTCGACCTGAGATATTCATCTCCTGAAAGGGAGGCTGCAAGTCAGTTTTCAAATTGATTTTTTTTTTTTTTTAAATCCAAATCCCTTGTAGGAAATTTCACTGAGAATTTCATATTGGAAATTAAATGAACACACATCTAGATGTGAGATTCCTTCTCATGTGGCAGCCAGCTTCATCTTCTTTTTTCATGTCTCCAATGGGTCCCTACTGGAAAACCTGCTGCCTTTCTCCTCTGTTGTGTCATTTTATTCACTCTTTTCCAATGCCAAATTGGTTTTCCTGTTAGACTGCTTCCTCCACTCTCACTAACAGCACTTCCTCATGCTCCCCCCATGCTCTCCTGCAAACCCTTATGTAAATTCTGCACTTATAGGCACCAGAAAAGGGAGCATGTTTCACCAGAAAAGCTTTGCTCCTGCTGCACTGAAGCAGGTTGAAATTATGGTCATTTTAATAAGGGCAACACTGTCATTGAAGCAGCCCAGCCATCTGAAGTTCCTGGAAACTTTCAAACGAGGAAGTTATGAGGCAAAGATAAATGAAACCTTGTTGGCAGAGTGAACTTGAGACTTATCAGAGCTCCTCACTCATTCCTTCTAAGCAAGTGAATACCACCCAACACAAGAACAATGTAAGACAGCTTTCAGATTGCTTAAAGTTCTCATTTGACATATGGAGAAAAAACACGATAAACAGTGAACTAGAATTAACTTATGGAAAGCTGTTCCACCCACTGCATTTGGGAACACACCATAACCCAAACTTAAGCAAGCAGAAAACTAAATTTTCTTTTTGAACAACACTTATGCAGGCACAAGAGACACAGACTGGGTCAACTCCTTCCTTCTTTTCAAGAGGTCGGACAGCACAGGCAGCTGCTGGAGGCACTTGCGTCCATGCTTTCTCCCTCAGAAGGGTCAGTATAACCAACCTCACACCCTAGGGAGAAGCTAACTAGCTGGGTTCCCCTCAACCCACTAGAACAAAATATAGCACACAGCACGACTAGCAATCTTTCATGACAGCCTCTGAAATCTCTCATTAACAAGTTTGGCAAAATCTCGTTCCAATTACATTAAATGTAAATTGGGAAAAAATTTACATCAGCAAACAGATTACTGTATAAGTCAATATGCACATGTTCGATTTTCATAACAAGTGTTATGAACATTATACATTATCTTACAGCTTTTTCCATCACATGGTAGCGAAAGAGCAGTTCATGTACGTGCTTTCTTCTTCACATACCATCCTTCAGTTAAAAAGGAGCAAAGCAAAACTGATTCTCTCCTTCTTTTCAGCAAGAAGTTTAACAATGAAAACAGCTTAACATTTATAAACATACATGCAAAACACACTCACAAAATGCATTTATAATAAAGACAGGTAGAAAAAAAAGCCTATCAGCCAACTGTACAGGCCCACATTTCAAGAGAGACACTATTCAACCTCTCACTGCAGTTTGTAACTGAAGTGCAACGACAGCTTTCAGTAGTGTTGTAAGTGCAGTATGTGTCCAGATGTCCAAGCTGCATATTACAGGACACATAAAATTATCCTGATTACAAAAAACTTCATAAACCGAATTTAAAATAATAAAGAGATACCTACTTATCTGTCCTAGCTAGAAAAAGGTTATTGTTTTTTTATTTTTTCTGCAGGTACCTTTTCCATTTGCAGATGGACAGCCTGCTGTGACAGAATGACTTCAAGCACTAACATTTTTCTGAAGAAGGGTAAAGGGTCTAATTTTAATCAGTACGATACACTTAGGATTCAACAGTTTCAGAAAAGAAAAGTTCATATACTATATCACTCACAGAATTTGCTTCTTTAAAAAAAAAGGCATTTTTGATGGAAAGCAAGGTTTTTGAATTAAAATAAGCTCTGAAACACTGTTACGAGTTATTCAATCTGTGCTCTGCAGAACAAGTCTATTTTTAAGGTAGAAAAGAGACATTTCTTCCAAATGCACAAACCTGGAAGTTTAGTGCAGTTCATGGGTATCATTTTTATAGCCTTCACAAAGCAGTTTCTCACAGACTTTTAAATGATACTCTTCTCACACCACGACCAGAAAGAAAATAAATCAGCCTTTCAGTCAGACTGTGCACTAACATTCAGAAAACAACGTTATGATTTTCATAACCACATGAACTTCTCTTATCAGCGAGTGTACAGTCTATTTTGGCAGACTGTTTCTTGCAGCTCCCAGTAGGAACAGCACATTTATCCTTGGAGTCTAGAGCATGTCCATCCCCTTTACCCTTCTTCAGAAGAATCTCTCATGTCTATGGGTCTACATTCCTTCAAAAAGTCTCTTCTCTCACAGCCACACTGAACTAGCCATTATTTTATTGTAATAACATCTACTACTTTCCCACTTTACATTTTATGCAAAAGTGCAACCTTCTAATTGTCTGTTTCTGTAACAAGAATGCCATTAATGTACTGCCATAGGATGCAAGACACTGGTAAGAGTCCTACCTTGTTCACTAGGTTCTGACTGAGACTTTCTGACAGTAAGGTCCAGAGGTGAGTCTTGGTCAGCCATGAGCAGTTTGCTGAGCACAGGGTTCTGAGCAGTTGCAGCCGTGGGAGAGGAGGCGACCAGAGATGCTTTCAGCAGGCTTTGGTTCTTTGTGCTATTGGGCTGGCTGGAGTCCTGAGTAGAGCTATTTTTTGAGGTATATTCAGCAGCAAACTGTCGGATCATTCGCTGCATGATCTCACGGGCCACTAGGGGAATATTGGGGTCAGAGACCCTAGGACTGTCTGCAAATATTAGAGATTTCTTTTAAGGAAGCACTTTAAGTAAAACAGATTTTATATTAAGTCATTTTATTTACGAAAAAAATCAAGGGGAAAAAAAAGCCAAAGATAAAATAGTTTCTGTAGAAAATCTACCTTAGTCTTAAAATACCTGAATAAGAACCATTGCTAATTCTGGTACAGCCTTCCCAAAATAACACTTTGCTAAAAGAAATACACAATCTCATATTTTGTTTTAAAATACAAATATATTTGACCAGACCGTTAAGAGGTGTGGAAACAGAAAAGTGGCAAGTAATGGAGCTCATCCAAAGACACTGGACAGGTTATAGAGTGGAAGAATTGCATAACTTACCTGCAGCTACAGAAGGGTAAAATGGCGAATAAAGTTGTAGTAATCCCCCATAAGTTTACTGAGAAATAAAGCCCTATAGATCTGATCATTTAAAATTATTCACATGAACATCAAATGCTCAAGTGTCTTCTATCTCATTCTATCTATTCCTTTTGATATTTCTACCTTTGTAATCAATGCAGGATCAGGAATTACCTAAAGAACTTGCATATACACAAAACCCCAAGATCTGTCACATGACAAGTAATTCTATTTCTAGAATAGCTGCTAAATCTATTAGTAAAGGATGTGAAATGGAAGAAGTAGATATTCCAACTTATTTATATGAAATAGTGTATAAATAAAAAAATACCTGGGCACGTGGGCAACCCAAACATTTATTGACAAAAATCACTATTTTAGACCAGTAACATGTGAAAGTAAATCTGTAACTCCTAAATCACAAAAGCTAAGTCCTGCCACTTCACTTGAAACACTCTTTTCTGACCAAATCAGTTTTGGGTTTTTTTAAACAAACAAACAAACAAACCCACACCCCAAAAAAACCAAACCAACAACAACCACTAACCACCCACAACACCCACAAAAAAAACCCAAAGCACAGAGAACCACGCCACTATTCCAGAAATGGCTCAAAAGGCTTGATTTTCTATTACCAAAGAAACATTCAGAAAAAAACTATACAGCAGATGACCAAAAAAATCTTTAAAAGCAGCTCTCAAGAGGGAACAATAGAGAAGTATTTACTACCTCTTTTTAAAAAATTGCCCAGATTGAAAGGCAATCTATTGAGATTGAGCTATTAGAAGCATTAGCAAAATCTTCTGTGGGACCCTTTCAGTGTTAGATTTGCCTTTTGCCACCATTTTTTTGTCAAAAGTACATCAATCCAACAAATCAACTTTACTGTCTGTGTAAAAGATGACTGACATGAAGGTTTGAGCAGAGCTGCCCACAAATCAAAGACCAGCAGTAGCAGCCTGTTTCTTGATGAAACACAATATTGAACTCTAAATGCTTATCAAGCCCAAACTCCTTTCCACCCAGCTTTCTATACCTAAGATCTTATACAGTCACCACATACTTTCTTACAGTAAATTTCAGCAAATCTCCTAAATTTCCAGGATGTTTATGTAAATATGTAACCATTTTCTTTAAAACATCCTGTAGATTTTACTTGTTGTTAAGTATCAAATACTACAGTTTTAAGAAGACACCAAAAAATGAGCCAAACTTAAATTTTGGTACATTTATAATCTCACTTGCTTCCCAAATGGTCCACAAGGACACCAGCCTGGAAAAGTGTGGAGGCATTTCTTCAACTTTTCTAATCTCTTCACTATAATCTCCTGAAGGATATAGAAAGGCTCTAGGGAAGCCAAGAGGGACACGATTTGATGGAATGATCACAAAGATACCAACTGTTTGACATGTGCTTGCAGCATATACAAGTGGGGCTGGCAGGAATGCAGAGCTCTATGGAACTTGTGTTTTCTGAATGAAGAATCAGGCCTTTAGTGTGCACTGTGTTCATATGTACATTTAAAAAATGCTCACATCTGAACATATTTACACATTCAGAAATAAAATATTAGATATGCCTACAGCCATGCATCCTTGTAATCTGCAACTTCGAAGAATCAGCCCAGAATGACAACTTTCTATTGCTGTTCAAGATAAATGCACTAATTCAGGTCACAAAACTCCATTTTCAAGCAGAAGGGTAGGTACCTTCTTGCCTAATATAAAGCCTGAATGCTAAGGATTAAAGCTGCTCAAAAGTGAGTAGAAAATATGTGCTGGTGCCCCTCCAGCATCACGTGAAATCAACCAGATATTTATCTTGACTCCACCTGTCCTGGGTATTTTTAAGAAAATAAAACTAAAATTAACTAAAACAGAAATTCTCAGAGAATAAAAAACACAGCAAAAAATTATCAGCTATAAATAGTCTAAAGCAGTACCTCTGAGCTTTAAAGCCTTAACAGCTTTTGTGTATACTTACACTATAATCTTAAAAGGGCAATAAATGTATGATTTCATTAAATCAGAAGAAGGTCCTAGCACAAAATAAAGGTAACAGACAACTAAGTACTACCACTCTGCTTTGACTAGAAAAATATGAATATTTGAAGGAAGCATTACTAGGTTAAAGTGCCAGTGACAATTTTCAGAGAAAGGACTAAGATTAATGGACAGTAAACCTATTCAAAAAGTTTGCTGATCTTGTTAATTCCCTATTCATGTTCAGTATATGAATGTGTGGCCAGCGTTCAAAGAGAATCTGTATTTTCTCTGATCTACCTGGGCTACAAAATTTCCATCTAAAATGTTACTGGCAGTGAAAACAGAAAGAGGAAAAAACCTAATTGCTGGCATGAAGCCAGGTGAGCTCAGCATCTCTGAGCAATGTAGGAATATCAGAGTTCTGCCATTCTTTGTGTCCTCTTTTGCACCACAGTGCCTTGGGATCTCATGGCACAAGCATGAGTTAAATTTCAAGCAATCTAAATAGAGGCAAGCTTGAAAATCATACATTAAGGATTTAGAACTGACTTCCTGCCAAGCTTCTACCCCTTGCCTACTACTCTTGCACCAAGCACAGCTTTGTCCAAGGAAAGAAAATAAAAGTATATTTAAAAAAAAATTTTCAAAGATTCTTTGACATCTGACATGTTTCATTATCTTTATTCGGTATCCAGCCATGGACAGACTATTACACCCTTCATTAGCACACTGCAATATCTGCTGCTGGCTCCCCAATGAATTTTAAAAAGCGTACTTTCCTAAAAGACACATACACACACATCAGACACGAAGATTTAAGTTCAGTGGTAGAAGAATGAAGTCTTTAATAAACAATTTGGAAATTATGGCAGGGCTTTTTTTTTTTTTCCCTCACCAGAAAAAGCAATATGGAAAAAACCTTGTTTTCTCTAGACTTTAGTTTTCTTAAATTCCTGCTGGATTTGAAGATAAATGGGATAAACTCAAAAGCAAAAGGAAACATTAACCTTACAAGAAAAAAGAAAACTTGAAAAGGAAGCCTTGGAATAAAGGCATTATCTGAACTATCAGTAGTAATGCAGTAACTATCCTTCCTACCATCCCACATGTATTGCAAAAAGTATAGAAGCATCATAATGTGTAGCTTGTATTTATTCATTTGAGTCATAAAAGAAAGGCTAAGATAGTGTTATCTACTTAAAACACCTTTAAATATTTTGGTCACTGGAAGGAAGGGGTGAGGACTACTACTGCTGGCTACAGCAATTTCTAATTTGTGAAACTGAAGCCTTGCATTGTCCCCCAGCAGATAGGTTGGAATTACTGATTTGGCAGATTTTCTCACACATGGGTTAGACTGATAAGTATGATGCACTTTCATTCAGGATGCATTTGGAAGCAACCTCTGGATTCATGTGTCTTAGATTTGTAGAAAACAGTGAAATGAGCTCTGTGCCTTCCTTAAGAGCACAGTTTAAGCAACAACTCTCCAGATGATGTTTAGGTGATATTCTATCATTGAGCATGTTCTTAGCATATTCTACAGCAATTCTTTTGCTGATCACGTTTTGAATTCTTCATATATCCCCCTTAGCACTATTCCAATAATATTTTATAATCTGGATTGTTAGGAATAGGGTGGGTAATCATTACCAATAGTGAAAAGACTCATGACCTTTAAGAAAAACTGCATTAGTACATATCCCATCAAAATAAAATATATATTTTAAAAAAAACCACATTACCCACCTACTACTGCCACTGCGACTTGACCTTTCTTCCAAACAGCCCACTCACCTAAACACTGGTTATGGGGAACAGTTCTGCGGGTAAGAACTGAGTCATTTCTCCAAAAGTGAGAACACCAGTGTTCATATGCAGACATTTGGTTTAGGGTTAAATAGTTATACTCTCTGCCAATGTCCCAAGCCTACACTGTTATATTGCTACGTTACTTGAGAGTAAATTTTTATCCTTGATAAATACATATAAAGAAGATGCCTGAAAAATACTGAACATACAACATGAACATAAGATCTTTGATACCCCCATTGCATGCAAAAAGACCACAAGAGAGACTATTTCCCACATCCTCCTCCCCCGGTAAAACCAACCTTTTCTGTAAAAGACTGCATTGAGGAACTCTTCCGCTTGCCTTTCAAAACGAATGATTTTTGCTTGCTCTTGTCTAAGCAGAGCTTCTTGTCCAGCTTCCAAGGCTGGCTCATCCAGACTGACTAAGTGTTCCTGCAAAGATATTTAATATTTGTAAGATCTTCCAGACTCCAAAATTAATAAAGTTCCCTAAGCACTCAATATTTTACTAGATTCAAAACTTTTTAGGGTACTCAGCACAAAGTTCAATTTATTGAAATCAAAACCTGTTTTTTTGCCTGCATCAGGACATTGTATTTTGTCCTGTATCCCTATTGTAAATTAGGCTGGTTTGAAGGTAGACCAGCAGGAGGAATCAACCCCATGAAAATACTTTGCAAGTGATTTCAAGACAGAGCTACAATTTAATAGGAAAGTTACAACAAAGGCAATAATACAGAAACACTGGCTTAAAGTGATAAAGCCAGACTACAACTGGGCACCCTGTTTGTCAGGGTGGTGGTGGCAGTCTGATTAAATGGTGGCTGCAGTCCCATTGAAATGATGGATGTGGACTTGTCAAAGCAGTGGTCCTGTGAAAAAGTCTGGTCCATCCCTGGAGGTCCAGTGGTGGTTCCTTCAAGTCCCCAAACCTCAAGATCATACACCCTCAAATTCAAGCAGCAATGTTCAATACCTCCCCCAGGACAGGGAATTTTACAATGGAATGATGTAATCCTATGAGACATAGGATATTTTGGGGAGTCCTTGATGGCACATTAGCAGAGATGACCACCCTTAGGCTGGGTGTAACAAAGAGAACACTACACCCAACTCATAGGTGGGGTATGCAGCTGTTACAAAGGATCCGCGTCAACAGTTCATCAGAAGGTGATGGAGGTGGTGATAGAAAACATAATTTGGTGACACCTTACATTGTAACCCAAGACATTATCCACCCCTTATTCTACATTATACCCAAAATAATACCTTTCTTTAACTCTGCTTATATATATATTTTTATATATATAACTATATATATGTATATATACACAATGAAGCATTATACACAGTTCTCACTTAAAATTAGGTCCCATTGAGGTACACAACAGGTTTCCCCATCTTTGTGCATTACTCAGCAAGTGTAACTAGGTCCTTGAGCAATAACAATCCAATGGATGGATCTGCCACCATGCCTGAGGTGGGCTTAATCAAACTATCTTTCCTAACATATCTCTCATGTATACACAGGGACTTTATCTCCATTTACAGTGTGCAAGGGTTCTGACTGGGCAGGATCAGATTGACTGATGGAGCTTCAAGTGTTGACAAACCAAGTGGCCTTTGCAAAATGCAGCTCCAAATTTTTGAAGGTCCCCTTACCCAATGCCTTCAGGATGATTTTAGCAGTCCACTGCACCGTTCAACTTTCCCAGCAGCTGGTTCATGATAATGATAATGGCACAGCCACTCAATGCCATGTTCCCTAGGCCAGGGATTTATAATGTTGTTCTTGAAATAAGTCCCATTGTTGGACTCAGTTCTTTCAGGGGTGCCATGTCTCCACAGGACTAGCTTTTCCAGGCCCAAGATGGTGTTCCAGGCAGTGGCCTGAGGCACAGGGTAGGTCTCCAGACATCTAGTAGTTGCTGCTACCATGGTCAGCACAAAGCACTTGCCTTGAGAGGTTTGGGGAAGGGTGATGTAGTCAATTTGCCAGGCTAACATTTTGACCACTGTCCACCATACCATAGAGGCTTCATCCACTTGGCCTGCTTGATTGCAGCACACGTCTCACAGTCATGGATGACCTGTGAGATATTGTCCATGTTTAAGTCCACCCCTCAGTCACAGGCCCATCAGTAAGTCCCATCTCTTCGCTGATGACTGGGGGCATTGATGGCCTAACAAGTTAGAAGTAATTGTCCTTTCTGCTACCAGTCCAGATCCATCTGAGATAGTTTAACCCTGGCAGCTCAATCCACCTGCTTGTTGTTACTGCATTAGCCTCACTTTTGGGTACACGTACATCAATGTGATGGACCTTCACAGTCAGCTTTTCTACCTGGGCAGCAATGTCTTGCCAGATCTCAGCAGCGCAGATGGGTTTCCCTGGGCACTGCCAGATGGCCTTTCTCTACCAATCCAGCCATCCCCACAGAGCATTAGCTACCATCCAGGAGTCAGTGTAGAGATAGAGCCTCGGCCACTTCTCTCTTTCAGCAATATCTAAAGCCAGCTGGACAGCTTTAACCTCTGAAAGTTGACTTGATCTGCCTTGTCCCACAGCAACTTCTACAGCTTTCTGTGTGGGGGTCCTTAGAGCAGCTTTCCATTTCCATTTTTTCCCTACAATTCAGCAGGAACCGCTGGTAAAGAGGGTGCTATCACTTTTCATTCTCTGGTAGTTGGTTGTATGGTGGGGCCTCCTCAGCACATGTCACCTGCTCCTCTTCTTCTTCAGAAGATAGTCCAAAATTCTCACGTTCAGGCCAGTTTGTTATGATTTCCAGAATCCCAGGGTGATTAGGATTTCCTATCTAGGCTTGCTGTGTGATCAGTGCAATCCAGTTTCTCCACATGGCATCAGTGGCATGATGTGTAGAAGGAACGTTCCCTTTGAACCACCAGCCCAGCACTAGTAGTCAGGGTAACAGAAGCAGCTGTGCTTTGGTGCCAATCACTTCTGAGGCAGCTTGAACTCCTTTGTAGGCTGCAATAATCTCTTTCTCAGCTGGGGTATAGGTGGTCTCAGATCCTTTGTATCCTCAGCTCCAGAACCCCAGCGGTCATCCTCAGGTCTCCCCAGGTCTCTGCCAGAGGCTCCAGGAAGGACCATTCTCCCCGGCTGCAGTGTAGAGCACATTTTTATATCCTTCCCTGTCCTGACTGGCCAAAGGGCTAATGCAAGGGCAATCTCCTGTTTAATTTGTTCAACAACTTGTTGTTCAGGGCCCTATTCGAAATATTTTTTCTTTTGTGCCATGAGTTTGAGGGGGTTTACAATTGTACTGTACTCTGGGATATGCATCCTCTAAAAGCCAACAGCACCTAGGAAGGCCTGTGTTTCTTTCTTGTTGGTTGCTGGAAACATAGCTGTTTTTGTTAATCACTTCTCTTGAAATCTGGCAGTATCCATCTTGCCACTTTACTCCTAGAAATTGAATTTCTTGAGCGGGTCCCTTAACCTTACTTCATTTAATGGCAAGCTTTCAGGATAATCTGGATCATCTTCTCTCCTTTCTCAAAGACTTTCCCGGCTGTGTTCCCCCATATGATGGTGTCATCGATGTACTGCAGATGTTCTGGAGCCTTACCCTTTTCCAGTGCAGTCTCGATAAGACCATGGCAAATGATGGAATCTGCTGCCACCCCTGGGGCAGTCAATTCTAAGTATATTGCACACCCCTCCAGGTGAAGGAAAACTAGGGCTTGCACTCTGCTGCCAAATGAACAGAAAAAATCAATGTCAATGGTCTCATGCCACTTTGCTGCCTTGGACTCCAGTTCATACTGAAGCTCCAGCATGTTCAGCACAGAAGCACTCAGTGGTGGCATGATTTAATTCAGGCCACGGTAATCCACTGTCAGACTCTATTCTCCACTGGATTTATGCACGAGCGATATAGGGCTGTTAAAGGGTGAATGAGCCTTGCTGACCACCCCTTGGCTCTCCAGTTCCTAAATCATCTTATGGATGGGAATCACAGTCTTGGTCAGTGTGGTATTGCTGACCGTGCACTATTGCTGTGGCAATTAGTAACTGCTGTTCTTCAACTCTTAGCAGTGCCACAGCAGAGGGGTTGTCTGAGAGACCAGGCAGGGTATTCAGTTGTCTGATTTCCTCTGTCTCTAGAGCAGCTATCCTAAAAGCCCAGCAATGTCCTTTTGGGTTTTGAGATAGTCTATGCTGAGGATGCACAGGACCTCTGGACCAGTCATGATGGAGTGTTTTTGCCACTCCTTCCCAGCCAAGCTCACTTCAGCATCCAATAACAGTCAGATGCTGGGATCCCCATCACCTCAGAAATGGAAACGGATTCCATGCCCACATACGTTAATGACATCAGGGTACACTGAGTGCCGATGTCAACCAAAGGCATAAACCTTTGTGGTTCAGAGATGCCAGGTCATCAGATCCACACAATCCAATAGATCCAATTGTCCCTTTCCTCTACCTGGCTAGAGGCAGGCCTGCTCTAATCCCAGTCATGGTACACATTGCTCTCTTCCTGTAAATATGACCTTGAGACCCCTTCAAGAGGGTCATATCATTCCTTTACCACCTGAAGTCTTGTCTACAAGAGACCGGAGCAGTGTTGACCCTAGATAAGGTTCTTGCGGTAGTTGTTCCTCCTTTCAGTTCATGTACTCAGGTGGCTAGGGAAGAGGTAGGTTTTCCATCCCATGTCTTTATGTCTTCTCCATGCTCCTGAAGGAAAAACCAGAGGTTACCTCATGAAGTGTATCCTCTCTCCTTGGCTGGGGGACACCTGGTCCTAATGGCAGAGACTCTTCTTGGTTCTGGCAAGATGTGGTAAATTCCTTCCTTAAGCTCTTTTCTCAGTTTCTGGTGGCCCTCTTCAATTTTCTCTTCCAAGCTCTGGACATGCTCAGCCAGCTTTGTTTCCACAGATGAGATGTGGGTGCATAACCGGGCAGTGACAGTGTCCTTGTAAAATCTTAGCTTGTTGACCAATGTACACCCCTTGTCCTTTCCTTCCTTCCACTGCAGTGTTGCTAAGTTGTGGGGGTATATTTCTGGTCCAAGCCATCCGAATTTCAACCATATTTGTGATGTGCACTGGACACTGTCTGGCCTCTTAGGGAATCTTTCATCTTCCAAAAAAATGATTTCCAGCACAGCCAATTCCCTTTGGCATTGGATACCTTGTTCCATTGTGCTCTACATTCCTTGCTGCACATGGACATCCTCTTTACAAAGGTATCTATCCCTTATACTTGCCAGTAGCCACTACCAGAGGCTGAGAGTTTCCTGGGTTTCCCTGATTCGCTGGTCAATGACCAAATCCTGGGACAGCGATCCCAGTTGTCCAACCTCACACATTTTCAGAATGGTGTCATTAGCTGCAGTGTCCCAGATGCCGAGCAGTCAGGCCAGAATGGACTCGTTTACCTGGCAGGTGAAGTCCCTCTGCAGCTCACCCAGGGATAAAGACCAAGTGATGATCTCCAGCTCTACCTCTTCCACTGGGTGCAAAGGTCCTGCTATCTCCTCATCAGTCACTATGTGGACTGATTTACTCTTTTTTTCTTTTTTTGTCTGAGCAGGGGCAACTGCTACTGACTTAGGCTGTCCTGGCTCAGTGACAGTTTATGTGGATACAGTGCTGATTTACTTCTTTTCTTCTCCTCCTGAATATGTTGGACCACACCAAGCTTAGTCCTGACCCCAAGCATGGTGTACACATGGAAGGCCGTACAGAGAAGACAAGGCAAAACTAACAAGAAGATTATGCCATTCTTGACATCCAGAAAAAAACTCAATATTCTCAAAAACTGCTGTGTCGGGACTGAAAGGCTGGAAGAAATCATTCTCTCTACTCCTCCCTCACTGGCTGGGTGTGATTATTAACAAGGCCTCTGAGGCAGCAGCCCAGGACAGGTGAGCAAAACTGAATATACATTCTGAATGAGGTTCACTGCCTCTGATGTTATCGTGCAATAGACATAAAAAAATAACAAAGCAATTTTCATACCATTGCCTGGTCTCAAAAGGAGCATCACAACTGGCAAGTAGTTCTCCATGAGCAGAAAAATATAGAGAGCAAGGTACAACATCCATGTAAACATGTCAAGCATCATGGTGAATAGGCAGTTTCTGTAACACAATACAAAACTGCAATTCCGACTTTTCTCAAGATGCCGCACATCCTGAGAAAAATTTTGGGTGCCAAAATATGTGCTGGTTTGAAGGTAGACCAGCAGGAGGAATCAACCCCATGAAAATACTTTGCAAGTGATTTCAAGACAGAGCTACAATTTAATAGGAAAGTTGCAACAAAGGCAATAGTACAGAAACACTGGCTTGTGTTTCTGCACTATTGCCTTTGTTGCAACTTATCAGTTGCAACTAAGTGATAAAGCCAGACTACAACTGGGCACCCTGTTTGTCAGGGTGGTGGTGGCAGTCTGATTAAATGGTGGCTGCAGTCCCATTGAAATGATGGATGTGGATTTGTCAAAGCAGTGGTCCTGTGAAAAAGTCTGGTCCTTCCCTGGAGGTCCAGTGGTGGGTCCCTCAAGTCCCCAAACCTCAAGATCATACACCCTCAAATTCAAGCAGGAATGTTCAATACCTCCCCCAGGACAGGGAATTTTACAATGGAATGATGTAATCCTATGAGACATAGGATATTTTGGGGAGTCCTTGGTGGCACATCAGCAGAGATGACCACCCTTAGGCTGGGTGTAACAAAGAGAACACTACACCCAACTCATAGGTGGGGTATGCAGCTGTTACAAAGGATCCGCGTTAACAGTTCATCAGAAGGTGATGGAGGTGGTGATAGAAAACATAATTTGGTGACACCTTACATTGTAACCCAAGACATAAAATGCAGCAGAAGCCTGTAACATTTGATAGCAATACAGAAAATAAGAGTCCATTATAAAAACACTTAGATACTTTACAGCACTTGGCTGCAAATCTCATATCTAGCACTTGTTCTTTGGCTGTTTTTTTGGCTATTTTAGCTATTTTTAGAACCAAGAAATAACTAAAGCAAAACATATGCAGTTCCCTTTACGCTACATATCCTTCATGCCAACTAAGCAAAAAATTATCAAGCATTATCAACAGGACCTTTTGTGAAGAGGCTCAGTAGTAGGTACTTTTAAATGAAATAAATTTAAGTTAGCTGTTACAACACCTACAATGAAATAAAATCCATTCTCACTTATTGGAAGCAGCGGAGTAATCTCAATAATATATTCAAACTAGTATAATTAAGCAAGTGAGATGCCAGGATACATCATTCAGTTTAAATATACTTGAGAAATTAGAAGACAAGGTTACAAAGATACAAAATCTAAATGCTTAGGTTCCACCTCCAGGTGCACACACCTTTTCTCATTTCTTTCAGTTTAATGCCTTGCTCCTGCTCAGGAGAAAAATCTCTTTACTGGCCTTCTCCTTCCACTTTCATTTTAAGCTATATTAAAGATACCTGTATTTACCTACTGCAGGAATATATACACAGCCACTCTTTGGCTTTAGGGAGTGTTTTGTTTTGTTAACCTTTAAAAAGTATCAGTAACCTAATATCTAGGCCGCATCTGTTTTTTTGGCCTCTACTGTATAAGTTCATTTCAGATTCATATCCTCATGGGACTAGAAAGGAAGGAAAAAACTGGAAATTCACTTATAAATCACAATAAATGAAAAAATAAGTACATCTTAAGTTTGTGCTGTCCAACTTCAAGAGATTTAAGAAGCAAGGTTATATGACCAGCCCACAGTAAATTAACGAACACAGCAGTCACATGAACTGCATGCAAAGGGTAATAATACAAAATGCTGTGGACTCTGGCCTGAACCACATGTACGGGCTTTCACATCATATTTGTAATTCAACAGCTTCCAAAAGCTCTCTAATAAAAGCAAAGGGAGATACTATCTCAGGGTACAGAGACAAAGCATTTTATGACAAACAGAAATATAAGGAACATATGATGGAAGATGTGAAAGGTGAGTAAAAACATCTTTGATTCTGTAAAGGTAAGAGCCTGCAGAAGTCAAGTCCTCACAAAATGACTGATGCCTTCATCCATACCAGAGATTCAAACCTGCTTGCTCCCATACGAGAAGCTTCTATTGAGACAGATTTTAATTCTTTCATATAAATTTGAACTGATGGTTAGTTAGTTATAAGTGTTCACCTCTGTGCCAGGTATCCCTGTACCAGTAACCAGTAGCAGCTCACTGGCATTTTATGAACACACTGAAAATGCAGTTCTACTTCTGTATTACTAAAATACATTAAGTGTCTGTACAGGATTTCACAATAAAGGTATTCTGGATAGTAAGCCAAGTATCTTTTGACAATTACTCTTCAGGTGAAACTTCACAGACAACACTTGTATCCTCTTTCTGAAACTGTTGCTGCATCTGACAAAGCTTTATGCAGAATCTATCCCAGTTATTGACAGTCTGAGATCAGCTCCATCACCTTTTAGGCATTACCAGGATAACAGTAAACTCATCAGTTTGCATAAAAAGCAGATGTGCAAAATAACTAATAATACAAGTAATCTAGGCACACAAAAATGTTGGAATAATCACTGAAATTTGTAATCCTTTACAGAAGTTTCCATTAAAAGGAAACTGCAAACTGAGGCAGAGATGTGGCTAGATAAGATCCATTAGCATTAACTGACACCCTCTATCTAAAGTCCCATGAACCACTGCAAAAAACTTTTTCATTCAAGAGACAAACAGAGAATTCAGACTTGAAGGAAACATTACCCCTCCAACCTGATCTTACACCCTGCCCTTTAACAGACAATAGCTCAAGAAGAAGCCTAAAATAAAAATAACCCTTGGCCAACACAATGCATTTCAAATCTTCCCAGCACTTTTTGCATTTAAAACATGACACCGTAAATACTAGCCTGGCAGCCCAGTGGAAACAGAGTCCAGTAGCACCCTGCCACACCATAAACTAATGTATTTTATATTACTCATATAAAGGCAACGTAAGAGTACAATTTAATCAACTGAAGCTAACTAAAGCTGTACACTTGCTACACAGAGAAAGAACGAAAAACAAAAGGGATCAGCCAAAAGAAAAAAATTTAAGTGGCTTATGCTGGTGAACAGCTCAGTAAAGGATCTCTTGATCTGCATTCAGGAGAGGAGAGGAATAATAGCAAGAAAATGGCAGTGCTTAGTTTTTAACTCCCAAACTAAGGAGTGTCTCCATATGTGTATGGTTCCTATCAGTGTCCATGCTAAGACATCAAAACATAAAGAAATACAGTTATGTAAAAGAGTCAGATTTAACCTTGCACTTAGGGGGGAAAAAAGTCTTTGGGCATCTTCACTACAGCACTGACTATGTGAGACAAAATATACTGGAAATAGTTCTGCTTATTGCACTTTTTAATTGTTTTCTTATCCATCGTACCACAATTATTCCAGGAATCTGCATGTTTTTTCACCCTGGAAGGAAAATTCAAACCTTCACACTAATTATTTAATTGTGATTGCTATTCAACTTCCAAAAGAGAGGTGTTTTTGTTTGGTTTGGGAGTGTCTGGTTGGTTGGTTTCTGTTGTTTTTTGGTTTGTTTTTTTTTTTTGTTAGGGTGGGGGGTTGTAGATTTTTTAGTTGTTGTTGTTTGTTTTTTTGTTTTTTTTTAATTTTCCAGAATTTCTTTCCAATTACCATTATTTAGAACTAGTACTTTCAGGTTTACCCACTCACTCTACAGTCCTAAATCACATCAAAGTTTTCGGTAACAACATGCAGGTAGTAGGAAGAAGAAAAACTCAGTTAATACCTAGATAACATTTTCATCATGCATTTTTTTCAGTGTATTTATAATCAATCAGTTATTTTTACTTATTATATAGGATTCTTTCTATGCTCTTTGTGCTTCTCTTCAGGTTGGAAGCATGCCCCAGAGCGTTCCTGGAATCAACCAGTGAACATGCAGGATCATTATACTGAACAATACACCTTCAGAGAAAGATACCTGGAGTGGTTTGGAGGTGCTCCCTGAGGGCTAAAGCACTTTTTGTACTCTAAGATAAACAGTGTAACTATGTCATTAAGTCAAAGAGCCTTAGAAATACAGAGCTAAGGTTTTCAAAACACAAGGTCAACGCGTGACCTTGTGAGACCACCTAATCCTGGGCAGCCCAGCCTCGTCAGCACTAGTGCTGGATGCTCACTGAGAGCCTCCTTGTAGGAAATGTTGATACAGCAATTCCAAATGCTAAACTGCTGACATGAAGAGAACTGTATGATGCAGGCTGTTGTTGTGTAGATGTGCAAAAAGCAGTTCCATGTTTAAGCCACAGCATACACACAGATGGAATGGGAAGAGCCCACAAGCTAGAACAGGATGAGACAATTCCTGTCCATCTTCAGGGAGAGAAAGGAGGGAGGCTGCCCACAGGTCACCCTTGGTCCCATAGGGATAAAATCCAGCCTCCCACCCTACCTCAAGGCAAAATCAGGAACACTGAGTAAGAAAGGAATGTTTCAACATCCCATCTTCTCCAATGCTTTTTTTCCCCTTAAGGCTGTATAGTCTTTAATTCACAGCCAAAACAAAGGAGTACAATTTTTTGTAGACAAGCTTTAAGGGCACCAGAGACTCTTCTTTCCTTCTACCTGCAAGAGAGTATCACTCTTGTTGCTTTCATTTCAGTGCTATTCAGTTTGTTTACATCTCCCAAAATGCTATGGTCATTTGAAGCTTCACCAGCATTTAGGTTTTCCTCTCCAGGTACTAACATAAATTCTTCTCTTGAAACATTCCCCAAAGTCATTTACTACTTTTACAATCCTATTGCTTTTAAGACATCTGTAACTTGTGACTTGACAAAACAGGTCTGTCCTGTTTTTCAAATTTATCATCATCTTAAATTCTGAGCATGTCCTTTAAAGCATCTACAACTGCTCCCAGCTTAGTATTAATAAAAATTCAGATGTTCTAATCAGTTTTAAGATCTTCCTCACTTACTGAACATATATATTTTTTTAAGATGATTGATGTCATATTTATCAAATTCAAAACAAACAACTTCACTCATCCATAGCTACTGACTAACATTTATTATCTATAGTAGGGGGAGAAGAAATATATCAGTGGAATGTAAATGTAATCATATTGTGGTATGGAACCACAATATGCTTACATTAACAGTGATGCACAAGCAAAGATGCAACCCTGCATTACTACTAAACACATCTGGAGATTATCACAACCTTTTCAAGTTTTAGCCTCCATATCAGATTATTTTAAAATGACACAATACAAAATTGACAGTCTAAATACTTGATTTTTTAAGTGATGAAATCCATCTAAAATGTTTTAGCGCATGTTCCAGCACACTTAGGGATCTCTGTACACAGTTTAAACACATACTAAAGCCATCAAAAATTATAAGAGTTCTGCAACTTCAACTTATTTTCAGGTATTTCCTGTGCCATCTTCAACTATTCTACAAGTTAATGCTTCAGATGAGTGATAACTTCTCTTCAGAATTGTTCAGACATTTACTACAGTTCATATCTTATTGCTTATGTTCCTCCACAGCCAAAGGCCACCAGATTTGTGTAAAATAATTACAAGCTTTTAAAAATACCCAAATCATATCAGAGTAATTTTGAATTTTAAAATAGCTTCTTCAAACGCTTTACGTTACTGCACTTCTTTCTCAATGAAAGAACTGTGCGAGGTCCTTTTACTGAAGGCCAGGTATTTCAGAGAACTTTGCAGACTAGGATCAATTTTCTGGCATCAACAGCATACAAATACAGAATACGCTCCTAGAAGTAATTTTCTCTCTTGCTATTTTTGTAGCTCAAATATATCTATAAAATAGTTAATGTGCTTAGGAGTATTATACTTCTTGTTCTGCTCTCACCAACTAATGAGATTAGTTGTGGGTCCATGTGTGTGTATTCCTTTTTTTCTTAATACATATGAATTGCTTTATGTCACTATAGACAATAGTGTTTTCTTTTCCACATGAATATAGTCAACTGACTACTCTTTTAAGGATTAATTTTCCAGTTTCTCCTTTCTTCTGGCCTTTCTTAAACTAAGCTTGAGCTCCAACTATGAGCAAATGACACTAGAGACTACCTCGTTTGATACAAACATTCTATATGGAGTTAAAGATTCCTTCTGTAATGATAGCTCAGTCAGATTATTTAACAAACCACACAGAAAAAGTAGGAATCATAATTAAAAGGAGATAAGGCAAGTACACTTCAAATTCAATCCATCTCAATTGATGTGTCTTCGATTCAACTTTTAGAAGGAAAAGTGATAAAGATCACAAGCAATAGAGAATTACCACAACTACAGATTATCCAAAAGTGAATTTGTCACATTTGGTCGCATAGAACCCAATCTTTCTCTCACCACATGTAGGCAGTCAGAGCTACTAACTGGTCTGTCAGGTTTTTGGGTTTTTTCTTGTCTTTCAAGGTAACTGTCCATTTCTGCACACAAGCACCCACATTAATAACCTGGTATCAGCACCTTAGGTAACCAGTTATTCTCCTATCACACCATACAGAAACAAGTACATATTCTGCATTCTGTGATGAAAAAATCCAGTTTCTAAAAGTTCTACATTAGGGCGCATAACCCTTTGGATTTGGGGAAAAAATATGTCAGGGAACATGCTGCTCCCTACTTTGTCTGTATTTTATCAACTCTTTCAAATGGAGACACGTAAGTCCATTTCTCTATCAAAACCTGCCTTATATTTTGACTGCCCAAAAATGCAGGTATTTGCTCAATATTTGCAATTAGAACTACTGCTACAAATAAATTAATCTTTTTAGAATACTTCAGCAGATGGTTTTCCATCCTTTGAAGAAGTCACGTAATTGAACCTGTCTGTTAAACCTAACTGACTGTTATTGTGAAAGCAATAACAGCTATCACTGAAAGAGTGAGAGCGCTAACGTAGATTTTTACCCTTTAAGCAGATCTGCCAATAAACTAATACTGGCCATCAATTCTCATCCTACAGTCCAGAACTCATTTTTACTTATGCACAACTACTGGTCTCCTAAGTTACAGGTAAATCCTATGGGCAAATGAAATCCAGAAAAAAACCCTGAAGATTTTTATTGGTTTTGAAATTTTTCCCCTAGGTACATGTCACTTACAGGTGAAAATCAAGTACATTGACTAATTAGTCTACTAATCCAGAAGGAGGTATTGGTAATTATGTATTCAAAAAAACCCCAAAAAACAGGCCACACACTATCATAATACATGACTTGTGGCTATCCTACTCTCAGCTACAGCATCAATTACACACCTTTTAATTCTGTAACTCAGCACTATACAAGCACCAACCCAAACCATCCCTCCCTGCCCAGTTCTTTTCCAAACAAGGTGAGAAGATATACATGAACAGCCTGTAACTCCCTAAAGAGTTAAAGATGAGTCCAGATGTTCAATGGAAGAGATGTCAATTAAACTAGTACCATTCCTAATTTAGTTGAACTAAATTAGCTGAAGACTGTTAATTATTTAACTCAATACCAAAGTAACTTACAAACTTTTTTCTAACAATTTTGTCTCTGGTATTATAATTCCAATTAAGATGTTGCCAAATTCACACAATTTGAAGGCTCTTGTGAAAGAATCATATTTAACTTTGTATTGCAATCTTATGACATCAATGCCAGCAGAAATCTGCTGCACTGAGCAAAGGAAGCACTCCCATCCTACCATCTCTCAGATGACACACAAAAAAATGTAGGCCCGAAAGGAGACATATTATTCTGTCAAGAACAAAAACAAAAAAAGACAAACCAAAAAGCCAAAATAGCCAAACCCAACAGAATTGACAGAGGCTGGAGGGCAGCAAGACTGCCTTTTGGAATACCTACCCATACGCTGTCAGATTGGTCCACACTACAACAAGTCTCTCAGCCACCACAAAATTAATTTCTGAATCAATTCAATGAATTAACTAGAGCTGTGCTTAACACTGAATTTTGTCCTTTTCTGAGATGAGGTAAGCAAAAAGACAGAACTCCTTACACAACAAGCATACATAGATGTCACCTGCTGTCAGTAATGAAATAACTATGACTTACACCTATTCTAAATGCAAGCATTCCTAAACCTCCTCCTATGCCTTAATAAAAACTGTAATACAAAAACAGGCATGAACTGGCAGTACGGCAAAGTATCAGTGTCAACAAGGTACCTCCTTTATGGAGAACCCATGCAGCTATATGTTAGCTGCTGCAGAGGAAAGAGTGCTTTTGTTTCATTACTAGGTTGATAGAGATCCATTCTGGTGTTGTTTTGCATTGTGCAGGAAGAAGCAGTAGTTACAAATTCCAGTAAATGAAGTTTTGCCAAGACAGATGATCCTTCCTATGTTATAGAACAATCACAATTTCAACATGTGGGCTGAACAAGAATTGCTATAGCACCATAGCTTTTGTTTTATATACAACTATAATTTCCTTAAGAAAATAAACTGCAAGTTTATTGTGTTGGCAAACCTGACATGTTCATGTTTAGGTTCCAAATTCATTATGAACAAGCATTGTACAAAATCAACCATGCACAAGACGACTTTAATAAAAGGATATGGTCCACAGGGAAGGAGATTCCAAGATACAGAACAAGATTCTAGATTGTTAAAATGGACCACATTTCCATACTGAAGATAAGCCCATCATCTGACTGTAGTAAACATGCACAAGCCACAGTCTGGCTCCCTTGGGGAGGGTTTCATGATTCCCAACAAGATCTCTTGCAAAGAACTCAAGAAAATCCAATACAAATAAAAAACACCAAACAAAAAGAGTTAATGCACAGGGGATTAAAAAGAAACCCACCACCTGCATTACATGCTACAAAGAAAAAGTTGCAGAGAAAGAGGCAAGTCTCTTCATTAACTTGCATATTTTGATTCAGAAAACCTTTTTCCAAAGGAGGAGAAAGGGGTAGGAGGGTGCAGATTTTCCATATTCAGTTAACTAGGAGCAGCAAACTCCCCCCCTTTGTCCCTCCCCTACAACTACTAGCTTCACACATCTGCATTGTTACCTTCACTTTTTCTCTTCTCAGGCAGCAGAAAAGACAATTTTCATCAAAAGACCAATCAGAAACACCTTCAGGCTCACAGTCTGTAAATCAGAAGAATAGCAAATTACTTCATATTCATAAACCATGACACAACTGGAGCCAAAAGAGAAATGCTGAATTAAATACCTGTTTCACAACATTCTTGCCTGCATTCTGAGGATTCAGGCTTCATTTCGGCCATTTTTCTAAATCCCCAGATTACCAAACTATATACATTTTATCTGTGCACAACAAATCTGTTTTTCTGAGCACTGCAAAATACACTCCCAGCTACATAAAGATGAACGCACACTCATTAGTAATTTTAGCCAATATGAAACTAACTGTGAGCACTGCCTGGGGGAGGGGGAAAAAAAAGCACAAATCACCACGGTAACACACATTTTCTAGAGGCAGAGCTGAGGCTGCTTCTGTCATTAGAAATGCAGAACAAGATACAAACATAGAGATTGAATACCTTTAAACAAACTGAGATCTTTTAATAATCCAGGTCCAAACAGGCCTTCTAGAATACTTTCAAACCCTAAAAGCAAATAAAAGAATTGTTAGCTTTCTAGATTAGTACGTCACTACAATATTCACAATAGCAGTTCTATATTTATCTGTTCCAAGAACAGAGCTCAACATGTTTTCTCCAAGTATTACAAGATACATGGGTCAATTGTGATTACTGAACTACTGATAAATCATAGCACAATCTAGAGTCCACTGACTCCTGTACTTTTCTAAATAGCTTGGCTAAAAACAAAGAACGTTACAACATTGAAATAAACCACTTTGAAAAGAACATAGCAAGCTGCAGCTTCTACAAGATCACCGAGTAATTTCTACACAAATAAAAATATTCTCATTTAAGCCTCCAAACTGAAAGAAGGTACATTTTTCAAATTAAAGAAATGCATTCTTCCATCTCAATGACATTCAGTTACTTTTCTGAATTTCAGTTAACATTAGAATCAGTGTTTCCTGAAGAGTTGCAGTTGTGAGGAGAGAAAATTAAAAGGAGAGAGATTCAATGTTATCATATCACTATAGAATGAAATTTCAATCACAGATCTGCATCCAAGACACAAGCAGTCCGATTTACTTGAATGCCACAATATATACCTCACTTAAAATAAATCTAACCAATTTGAATTTATTTCAGAAGAGGTAAAATGTGCACCAAAATTACTGCCATTATTTGGAAAAGTTAAATCAATATAACACTAACCCCCTGCTAGTGGTAAAAAATCTACAGAGCTATTAACTACCCAGTACTGTGAGAAGATGGGTTACCAGAGTACGAAAAGTACGAAGATTACTGTAAGGGTGATAAACAAATTCCACCTTATAAAAATGTATAAAAATGGAGTGACCAGAAAAATTTGAGACTATAACTTACTATATTACCTGCCCTTCCCTGCCCACTCCAACACCTTTGCTTTGTAGGTTTAAGAATGGTTTGCAAGTAGCTAGGGGCTTCTAGCTTCTCCTACTTGTTTGAGTCTTTGAGTGGCAGAGGAAGGAAAAAGAAACAAATTAAGAAACAAAAATATGGCATTACATTTAGAGAAACTTGCATATGTGAATCAGGGACAGATAAACTACCTAAAATAGTAATGTTTAAGATATCAGTCAAAATCAAGATCATGTACTATGAAGAAATAGTTTATTACACTTCAAAAGAGCAGTAATTCTAAAATAATTCTGATTTCATCCAGATCTAATATCTAAGTTATGTTTTGGACAGCAGTCTTCAAAAGGAAATGACAAATAGTGTTACACCCCTCTGGGTGTCAGCAAGAGTGTCAGTGCACCAACGTCTTTATCCATTGGATGCAGGATTCTACAAAATTTGCAGCCTGCAACATGACTTAGATGGCTAAAGCATTGCTGAGGTACACTAAAAATCTAATCTCAGAAAGGACCAAGAAAAGGAAAAAAAAAAAAAAAAGTGAAATAACAGTCAAGAGTGAAGAGAAATAGGGACAAATCAGAAAACAAGGTGGAAGAGGAGAAACTGAGAACTGGAAACACATTCCATTGAACAGCACCTTGTCAGGCAGAGAAGTAGCACTGCCTCCAAAAAAAGCCAATTCAGGCTTCAGGAAGTGGCAGGAACAGAGGGAAAGGACCGACCAACCTGACCTAGAAGAAAAATAGGAGAATCAGGGTATTGACCCATAGGTTTAACGTTGAATAGCTTAGAACGTTTTTAACATATGGGTAGTGACCCTCAGAATTTGACTCCTAAATGAAACCTTAAGGAAAATAGCTAACCAACCTTGCTCTTTATCTTTTTCTTTAAAACTTATGGGTTTTTTTATATATATATATATGTATAAAAATCAAAATACTTTAGAAATTTTACTCAAACTCATCAATCTCTTAATAGTAACTGCCAGTGACTCATGCCCCACAGTTTGCCATGCATGCAATTGCACACTGAAGTCTCTGCCAAGTTTTACAGCTTGGATATTGTATGATCATAGTTTGCTAGCCCACTGTTCTGAGTGATGCTAATGCCACTCGGGTTTTATTAATATTAAATATTGGATTTAGCAGTTGCATAGCAACAGCAGAACATCTTATGTGCAATGTTTGACATTAAAAAAGGCAAATAAGGGAAATATGAATGTATTCAAAAATTATACTAGAGACTGGTAAAACTGCCATAAAGCTGAGCCCTTTTCCCCCCAAATGCAAAGTGCAATGCAGCAAAGGCAGTTTAAGCCCTGTGATGTCGTGTTCAGTCATTCAGGGCTCCAAAAGAGCAACTGTGTACAGTTAATCATGCAGAATACATTGAAAACAAAATCTTGAAAAAGGAGCTGCCTACTTTTTATAGTATTTTTTCTCTCCATTGTCACTGCTCTTAGAAGCTTGAAAAGAACATTTCTTTCCCCACCGATTGTCCTTTTCCATTTGGCAGATGATATTTTCCTGCATTTCAAATGGAACAGAAATTAACATGGCTGCCTCTGCTAAATTCCAGTTTCTATATTTTCATCATCTGTATTTCAGTGTCTGACAGTTCATAGCAGCTGAAGAGCAGAGCCAGTGGAAAAGTTGCAGGAATAACAGAATTAGAAGAAAGAAAAAGAAAGAAGATTCCAGTATTTTAGAAATCAGTATTATTTTTATATGAGATTAGATTTTCAGATTCAGTTGTATTTAGATCTGATATGCTTTTCACAATCAAAGCAGCCACATATTTAACACTTACAAATACTACTGGTGACCTTTACAATGAAAAATATTTTTTGATGTTAGTACAAGAATTTAGAAAAAATTATTTTAATTTAAAAAAACCCAACAAGTTTATAAAGCGTAAAACATCTTTCTTTTCCAAAGAGGCTCTCTAAGAAGTGAAGAATTAGAAAAAATAAATCCCAAAACAAAGAAAGAAAACCCTTAGTACTGAAGCAAGGGTGGAATAACTTTTTTATTGCAGAGGTTGTTACACACTTATTCCTATTTCACAACTTCTACCTCTACAAGTAAAGCATCCTCTAAAACATTCCCTGATAAAAATCAGAACATGTATGTGCCATTTTCCCACTAAGAGTAGCAAGGAAGGAAATTAAAAATAAACAAGGAAGGGGGGAGAAGGTTGACTATGCAGTCTTCAGCATGATCAATTTTCACTAGTTTTGTCTAGGCACCTAAACAGTTTTATTTTCATCTTTTCTTGGCATTTTTACCCATCTGTAACCAAATACTTTGTCATAAATTTAAACTGTAATTGCAGTTTGATGGTTAATGGTTTAAGACAACAATTTAACAAAACAGTTTCATTTAAGCTTTGTAAAGGAAAAAAAAACCAAACAAAAACTAGTCAGACCCTCATGTCATCTTCTCCCTTAAAACTGAGAGCCCTTGTGATCATTAAGTAGCTACCAGGCTTCTTGAGATAACAGTATTAGAGAAGTTGATAGCTGATAGTCTATGGCCACTCTCTAATAATGCCGATTAGCAAAAGACACATCCTCTACTATAAAAATTAGGAATGCAAGATCTTCAGAAAAAGATAGGGATGCATTTCTGGAGTGCCACTGACACAGAGCCTAGTAAGTCAAATAATGCTTTTTTCCTTGTCAAGACAGCACAGCTCAAATATACTTTTGAATAGTCATTACATAATTCAGCCCTAGATATGTATCTAGTCAAAGCAGTAAAGCTTGACTTTAACTTACAGGTACAAATCATTTTGGGATAGTAAAAAGGCACACACTACAATTGCTCTGAATGTAGTATTGAATAAAATGTTAATAACTCAAAAAATCAACACAGCAAAGGCAGAAAACAAAAAAAAAGCAACATACATAATTGTCAACTCCTCAACCCTTATCTGTGCATATTAATTTAATCTGTAAATATCAATTTATAAACTAGACCTCAACAGACTAAATAAGTACTACCTAGGCCAGCAGTTAAGTACAATAGGTCATAGAACCAGAGAATAAGAATTTCCAGAGTTGGAAGAGATCCACAGGGATCAAATTCAACTGCAATGAACTAGTTGCAACAGAAATTAAGACAAGTGATTCATCAGTATTTATTTATAATAAACAGCCAAATACATAGCAATTTCCACATTAAAAGGACAACTTCAAAAAGCTGAAAATTGAGTCAAGTCACTTAAGACATTAGTTGGCTATATATTTTGTTTCAATTTCTTAACCAGCTAAGAATATATTAGAAACCATCAAAACCAGGGGGAAAAAACCTGTCCTGCTAAATGGGAAAAAAAATTTTAAAACTAACAAAACCCAAACCCAAGTGACCAAGATTAAAAACACAAAAAGGAGACAACCTGTTGGATGATGGACAGGAAGATTCAGAGCACAGAAGATAAATCAAAACTCAGAAATGTTGCAAAAGTCAGAGAGGAGATGCACACAGCTTTAAAGTAGGCAAGGATAAAATCAAAACCAATGCACATATAGATTGGATTTTTTAGGTAATATATGTAAGAGTATGGTAGTATATTACAAAACATTCAACAGAATGGCATATAATCATTCAACAAAATCTATCAAGGTGGTGTTAGTAACATCTGCAACTTAATTGTCTTAATATTCAATGAATATGTGTTGGTTTTCTTTCTGTGAGTTACTCAAAGAATATTTGCAGCAGTGTTTAATACCAGAAAGTCTTTAAATATTGCAAAAGTCCCAATGGGCTCCAAAAAAAGGGGGGGAAAAATGCTTTGAAATGTCACAACATTAAACAAGTTAGTATCAGGGTCTCAAATTGATAAAGGTTTCCAACACCAATGAACAGTTCTCAGGAACTGATAGCAAAAATGGTATCAATCAACATAGGCTAACAGAAATTCTTATTAGAATCTTAGAAAACTTAGAAAATGAAATTTTAATTAACAACAGGTTTGATATAATATTTTTAGACTTTTGGACTAGAATGACATATCTTGACTAAAATCAGAAATTAAAAGAAAACCCAAAATTTAAAAAAAAACCCTAAGCCAAACCAAACAAAAATCAGTCAAATAAATACAAAACATTAAAAATCAATTAAGTGACAACTCTTGAAATATTGGTGGCAAGAAGAAACTACTGATAGCAAGGTGCATCAGGCACTGGTTCTTAGCCCTGTGCCATTTGCCATTTCAGTCCTAGTCAGTGACTTGGAAGAAAGCAGACACTAAATTTGCTGGAGCTACAAAGACAGGAAGAGCAGCAATTAACAAAGGGCCCAGGTCACAGAGGCTGCTTACCAAAGCAAATGCAATTAAACGACACTTGGAAAGGGGGGTAGGGGGAATGGAGAAAGCCACAAATCACACATCTAGGAACAGGAAAAACAGCTTCTCAACAACATACCCAGACACAGGAGCTGAAACTGGAAGCTGATCAAACTCAGCCAGACGTAAGACACTCTCTCTTTAATTTTACAAGAGTCCAATTGAAGACATAAGACATGCACTCTAGGATTGGATCATCATTTTCTCTACTCCAGGATTCTGGAAGTGATATTCAGGAAAGCACAGGCTGGTTGCTGAGATCTAGTTCCCTTTCCCTCTCCCCCAGCACTTGAATTCACCATGTTAAGAGTCTCATTAACTAATATGAAGCAAGAGCCACCACCATCACATCAAGTTTTTATTGGATTCTTCATGCCTAGATTTTCTGGTCAAGATTGGTTATATTTATCCACAGCTATGGGATTTGAAGCAGGAATTAATTCAGAAATATCCTACAGTCTATGTGTAACACGGGAATTCTGTCTCTTTTAGGACAAAAATTCATTAAACTTGAATGTTTCAGTCACAGGCATCTTAATAGAAAAGCAAGACCAAGCAACAGGGGAGGGGGAAAAAAGTCACAGGACAGTTATTAATATACACTAAGTCTCATGACATGCATATAATTATAAGTTGTGAATATTCTTTTATTCGTGCAACAAAATAAAACTCCCATCCACCTATGATGAGAGATCTCGTTATCTGGATGGAGACCAATTAAGAACTCCAACTACAAGTTACATCAACTTTGCTTTAGCTTCTTGGGGAACAAAGAAAAAGCTGTGCATCTCAACCAATTTTTCAAATTTCATGCTTCCCCATTCTTGTTAATGAAACTGCATTGTTCAGGGACTTATTGCAGACATTCCTGCTCCAGAGGATTTTGAGGACCTTAAATATCAACCTGGTTCTGTAAGAGCAATATAGACACATGCAATACAGAAGAAAAGAATTAAGGATGTTAAGACAGGGTCTGTTTAAAATAACAGGTATATCCAAGTTCTGTATGCCAACACATAGGTCTTTTTGGTAGCATTTTGCACCAAAACACCTCCTGTTCTCAAGACAGAATACAAAATGTCATGTGCTGGAGTCCCTAAACAGGCCCTTGGAGCTCAAGAGAAAAATAATTGTTTGGCCTTAGAATAATGCTTTATTCACT
Source organism: Parus major (assembly GCF_001522545.3). Classification (NCBI taxonomy): domain Eukaryota; kingdom Metazoa; phylum Chordata; class Aves; order Passeriformes; family Paridae; genus Parus; species Parus major. The sequence continues at coordinate 20,681,955 of NC_031775.1, forward strand.
GTAGAGCAGCAGCTCCAGTAGAGAAGCTTCATTTGAAGCAATCAAGAAGCCAACAAGGCACATGTTCTGCCAAACAGCCACTACTTCACTGTTACAGTAACTTACTACAGCAGTAAGCTGAGAAATCAAAAAAAGTAGCAAAAACCGACAAGAACTGTTGATAGAAGTGCTTCTGACTGACCATCCATACTGCAGGACTTAATTAAAATTCCACTACTAGTTTGCAATTTTAACAAAAAAGCTGCAGCAGACCATCCTCACTCTTCTCTCCAAGCATCCCTCTCAAACAAGCTATTCCTTTTCCTCTGAGAACCACGTCTAAGAACATTTTCTCTGATGCAATCCCAAACTCACAGCAAGGCATTTAAAATTTAATGAGCTAAACATGACAGCATAACAGCTACATATCAGAACAACAATGTTGCAATGCACTTGCCTTCACAGCAGAAAAATGCCCTGCCAAATACCCTAGAAGAGGGGAGATCTCTCGGCTCTACGAGGAAGAGCAGAGAATCAAAGCCAGTTACCAGCTTGTGTTGCAGTGCAAGAATTGGAAACAGGAGACTCTCCATCCAATGTTAGCACTCTAACTGGCAGGTTATCTCACTGATTACAACTGAAAATTCAACCCCAAAAAACCAGAAGTGACAAGTTATAGCTTGTTGCCAGAGTGCAGAGTATAGCAAAATATGGATCATCTCCTGCCTCCCTCCCACAAGGAGTATTTTTGTGTGTGTGATCTGATATCAAGAAGAGAATTATACAAAGGCATGCAAATTTCTTATCTCCAATCAAAAGTCTCAGAAGCAAAATTCAAGAAAAGCTAAGGACATTGCAATAGCTCAAGAGCCCCTCAGGATACAGCAATTGCTATGGCAAGCTGAGTTGCAATCTTCATATGCATTTGCAGGGGTGAAAGGATCCTCCAATTTGTAGATACTGCACCACTGGCCAGTTGTAAGGGGGTTGTGGGCTTCTGTTTTACATTTTAACTCAAGATCAGGAGGTTTACTGCAGGACTATCTGATTTTCTTCACACCCAGTCACCACTAATGCAGGACCTAACTGGAATCTTCTCATGTAAATACTTACATTTTATTACTTCAGAAAATAAACCACAAAATACAGACAGCACAAAATGGCAAAGAATTACAACAGAAGAGTTTCAGTAACTATCAAGTTTCCATGCATCTTTAAAATATATAGGTTTTACTCAATGATAGAAAAGGACCTAAATTTTAAAAAAAAAAAAATTAAACTAATTTAACTAAACTAAAATCCAAACAAACAAAATTTAACAATAAAAACTGAAGAGGAAATTTGCTTTTCAGTATCTCAGTATAAAGACAGTGATCTTATTTGTTCAACCTCCAGTTCCACTAGGCAACCAGGCACAACTTTCACTGATAAGAAACTCTAAGAACTAGCTAGGAAGTTTACAAACAGATTAAAGGTGTCAAATAGGTGAACAATAAGAATGCACACTAGCATGGACGAAAATATAGAGGCCCAAACATTTCTCAAACTTGAGGCAATTTTTTTCAATTTTTAACCATGTTGAATTATTTATTGCAGCAAAATAAAAACCTTTAATTTTTTTCCCCCACTGGAGACAATTTACTCCCAAGCAAAGGTAAGGTGGCATGCACTAACTACCACTGTTTATACCCATATGCCATGCTCCTAAGGCACAAACTTAAGAACAGCCTAGTAGTAGATGGAATTGATCTGCCTGGAAAATGCCTCCCACAGAAAAGATAAGATTTCCACCAGCATCAATTCACTGCTCCATTTTGTGGCCACAGTAATGCTCGTATCACAGATCAGCAAAAGCCAGGTGTGCTGTCAGGAACAACTTGCCACAAGCAGGTATAGCAGAGGTCCAAGTCAGTCTAAACCACAGAAGAACCCTCCCTCCCCATAGAAGCTGTCTATGTGGAAGCACAGGGCACCAGGCGCTTTTACCCCAACCTCAAGAGATACTGGCACAGTGCAGAAGTATTAGAGGCATGAGTTGAACTGGCTGAGATATGAGCTATATTTCACACTCCACAACTGTCCTGTTTGAAGAGGGTTGCCTTCTTGCAGCAATTCAGTCTTGCCTGAGATTGTTCCCTGTCTGCAACACAGTCACCTACTGAAACCATATTAACTGAAATAATTCAAAGCTAAAAATCAGCTCAGTAGGGGTAGGTACAAGCTGCTGAATCCACTTAAACAAGGACTGCCAGCAGTCCTTGCATCTACCAAACCACAGCAGTGATCTAGAAAACTCCTGGAGTGTGACTCAGTTTCAACTTCTTTACCACAGGAGATCATTTATACCATAATTCATTACTGAATTAACTCAATACATTATTCTTTTCTTTCAGCTCTCAAGTTATAGATATCCCTTTCACAATCTATACAGTAATCAGCAATGGGAATGAAAACATGATTCTGTTAGGAAACTAATTATTAATTACCACCCATCACTGAAAATCTGATGACCTTCAATGAACAGACCTATGAAAATAATTGAACATTTCTGAGTTGAGAGGTTTACCTGCAAGGCAAAAATTGCCAAGAGCATTTTTACTCTGTTATTTGTGATTGTAAGGCTGTCTGGTGCAAGTCTGTCTGGTGTTAAATAAACCTCCATGATAAGCCATTACATAACTGCCTCAATGAACAGTACACCTTGATTCCAGCTAGCTCATAGCATCCTGAAAAATCTTGCGGTATGCAAAGATAGACCATTTTATTAAGTCAAGTGATTATTTCACTACACCAGTGAGTATATCTAAATTCTGATTAAGAAGCTAACCAAAGTGAAGAAAGCTCTAGATCATGGAAAGAAAACTGAATCATGACTACAGTGAGTATGAAGCATATGTGATGTTTTGAGCAGGTTTCCTAGAATTCTGGAAAAGTATCCTTAGCCTTCCCATATGGACAGCTCAGTTCTCTCTCAAAAGGAAGGATGATCTATGCAAAATCAGAAGGTGATACTGGCAGCTACACAAAAATGAAAGGGTAAATGAAACCAGGGCATGGGGTCACAAGTTATATACCTTAAACAAAAACCCTGAAAACAAATCAACACACAGAGAGGAGTGTCTTAACACGGAATGACACAGAATTCATACCAGCTACAGGGCAAGTCAGTGACGAATTGTGATCACTGAAGTCACATTTGCAAGTATACACCAAGCAAGGCATTATTCCATGAATCTACAACACAAGGCGTAAACCCAAAGGAAGCAAAACTAAGCCGAACAATCTTCTCCAGCTTTATAGTTGTTTGCACAGCAGTAGTATTAAGAACACAAAGGTACAAAGTAAGCACATGACAACTCTTGCATACGGCAAGGAAGATACAGCTGTATTACTGTTGTTACTCTTGTGCCAACATAACCAAATACTAACAGAAATATTCTTAGTTATCCTTCAGTCACACCTCAGGTTGTGCCTATGCACTAAAGAAACTGCAAGCCCAGATATTCCTCTGGAAACAGAAAAGCATAAGCACAGCTGCTGACAACTTTGTAACAAAATATTACAGCAGAAAAACAATTTGGTGCTGAAATTAACTGTGGGAACTGAAATTGCCAGATGTGATGGAACATTACTCAGTGTAGAGGAGGAACAGTAAACCTTTTCTAAAAAAATAACTACACTCAGATGCAAGAAATCCACAGTAAATTGCTTTAAAAAAGCCTGATCTTTGGGGTTTAGTGAAATTTTCCCAAAGAGCAAGTGACCGATAAATCTCTCTCTCTCATTTTTTATGTCGCATAATGTCTACCACCATTTCACATCACAAATCTTGGAATCTTACTAACCTTTTAGCCCCAGACCCACATCACCAATTCTGTAAGCTAAGCTCAGACTGCTTAACCATCAGCACTTCTAATCACACTTTTGACTGGCAATATAAATTACTATATAAGAACATACAGAAGATTAAAAAAATAATCATTTTTTCTTGCCTTATTTCTAGATTGGAACAATTTCCTGACCTAGTCCAGTTACACTGGCCTAGTCCAGCTACACTGGCCTAGTCCAGCTACATCAGCAGGAACAAGTGGCAGGACTAGGGAGGGACATCTTAGACAACATTGCAGAAATCAAAATCTGCCCAACTTAGTTGTTCGTTCTCTCAGACTACCTTTCCCTTATTCAGATTAAAGACAGATATCTGAAGTAATTACTGGATCAGAACTGAATATCATAGCCAGAAAAGATCCCTTTGGGATTTGGTTGATGCAAAAGTAACATGATAGAGAACACAAATTTCATGATGGCCATTCAGGATTTCAAAGTTATTCTCAAGTATCTTTTCTGGATAGCTACAGTGAATTTGATGTTTAATAGTATATTTGACAGCTGATAGTGCACTTAACTGAGTTTTATATATATAGTAATTTCAGTTCCTACCATCCCCTTTAAGCCTTCCTCAAACCAAGCAGTTACATGCAGCTTTTTGACACTGCTATCTTCTCCATCTCGTTTATTTCAGACTTTTTGGAATTTCTGAAACACAGCATATATTATTGGCCTTCTTTAGTCATATGTTTAATCCACTGTACTTTGGTTGAGGCCACCCTATACCCTCACACATTTGTCTTCAATCGAGTTTAAGTTCTTTGTTTCAAAGCATCATTTGTGATCTAAACTTGAGAAAAGACAGCAGTCTCATACTTTCTACACACTAGGTTTCTCAATATCCCTGTGTTGCAGCAGAATCTCAGGATATGCTAACAGTTAAACAAATTATAAGTTTCTACTCAAGAACATCAAACTGTTACAAAGACAAAACATCTGAAGATAAGACTTCTACAACAGCCAGTCCTGCTCTAATTTTACAGTTAGTATCTCAATAAAAAAGGTCTTAGTAAACCCACTAGACCTGCCTGAGATATTTTTAAAGAAGTCACTATCATCACTAGGATGATCAGAAGATCTGAAAACAATTCTTTGATGCTGAGAGAACACTGGGAGAGCATTCAGCCTTCCAAATCAGAAATTGGTCCTTTGTTCTAAATCAGAATTAAATTTTCCAGGTAAACTATACACAAATCTTCTCAAGCTTGCTCACTCTATTGTACTGCTAAATTCATCAGACACTCAAGTATCTGGTACAACCTTTATATGAAGAAATAACAGAAACCCTTCAAAACTTTTGAGTGCTTCTTTGCTAGAAGCTTCAGCTTTTAAGATTAATATTACTGTCCACTTATATTGCAGCTCTTTTTTTAACTTCTTAATTGTTCTCTCAGAGCAAAATCTCAGAAATGGATTTCCTAATCCACAGCTAGGAACTGCCAGCAGTACAGCCATATAAACAGCAAAGGAATTTGATGCAAACTGAGCTTCTGCAGGCTACACCCTAATTATCTGAGCCTAAAGGATTTAAAGTCTACAATAACATTAACAACTATACAAAGTTTGTTGATGTCTATGACACTTTGTAAATATGTTCCCTTAAGGCCACTTTTTCCCCTACAGAATTCTTCACACATAGGTTTCTCTGAAAGAAAAAGATTATCATGCACAAGTAATAAACCAAGTATGGCATAAAGAGGGAACAGTAAATTACTGATGACTGTGTGTGCAAGAAGCATTAGTAACTACCTCATGTGAGTGCCCTGCTCCCCACTACTGTCAATTTTATATATTAAATACTCTGAAAATTATTTCAAATATAGCAAATTTTTCAAAAATTATCTTTGACACCAGAAATATTTCCAAGTTCAAGGAATATTAAACTTCTAGAATGCATTGTAGCAACCATAATACACTTTTCTATAAAACCACAGCAGTAATACCAGAAGAATGAGTGAAGGAAATCAGACACAAACAAAATGCAGCAGGATACTAGAACAAGTGCTGCAGAACAACTTGCACTAGTTCTTCTTCTGCCAAAGTAGCCAAGCTAAAGAAGAATTGCAATTTTACCTGGATTTATTACCTACATACGGAGCTGAACAGTATCAACTGAAATCCAAGCAGAGAAACTATACCTAATCACTTTAAAATCATAGCTAAGGTCAGCAGCAGTTTTAATAAAAGAAATTCAAACCACATGCAGAGAAGGTTCCTTTCACTTACAAGGGAAAAAGAACAGAACTGCACTGGAAAACTAAGGCTGGAGAGGAACCTGCAAAATCCACAGCCTCACAATGAACACTGCATTCAGTATCCTAATGACTTCAGTATTTAAAATACTTGCTTTTATTAGTGTTCAATGAGTAATTCAATCAAACACAGTAGTAGTTGAATACATGGAACACTTGAAGAGTAGCCAAGTCAAAAACCCAACATTTTTCAAAATAGCACATAGTTTAATGCTGACTTTGTCTTTGAACTGCTAATTACTTCCATACAATTACTTACATAACAGAAAACATGCAATACTTCATTTTGCAATAGTGATACAACCACAAAACACATTTTAAAGGAACCTGCATTATCAAATCTGCAAAAATAGTTTAGTATAAGGTTTACTCTTCCAAACAGCTGGCTCCTTACTAGTCCCAGAATAATAATATGACCTGCAATGCAGGGAATCAAAGAAGACTTCAGTGTGCAATTTTGGGTTTTGTTAACGCTTATTTGATGCAAGTATTTCTATAGATACTTGACTATCTCAGGTATTTAAAAATCTCTCTGTATGCATTCAGAAGTCTGAAATGGTCTCTCATAACTATCTTGACCATAGTCTAAAGATTTTATATGTTCATGGATTAACCTACAGTTAATCTTATTACACAAACAGCCAACATTTTCAAGAATGAGTGTTAAAGCTGTAACACTAAATAAGCTCATTTAGAAAGAAACCCTGAAATTCTTTTTACTCCTGCACCCATTTTAAAGTCACCAATAAGCACTCGTCAGACTGCAAAATGTTTCTACCAGCAGGCTTCTGAATATGCATAATGCCAATAAAGTTAATTACATTTAAGAAATAGTAGTCTATGTGCAGTTAAGATACTGGCAACATTTTAATGCAAAAAAAATGTTTAAATATACTAACATCCTAGTCTTGGGATATCCAGTCAAGCTACGCAAAGAGATGTGTTTGTCCCTTGCATACTCCCAAATGTGGAAGTAGGATCAGAAACTGGATCTGGAAGAAAGGGTAAACAGCAGGTTAGTTAAATTCACAGAGGATACTATGTTTGGAGATGTTGCAAACATTAGTGAAGACAAACACATAAATGACCCAGAGAAAAAATACAATTACTTTGGAAACAAAAACATCGTGTGAAAAGTAACTCCAAACACTCAATGTAGAAGAACCACAATGACAGTGGAAGAAAATGTAAAATGAAAGGGACCTAGAAGCATCAACAGTGGACAGTCAGCTAAATATTTGCATTGAAAGACAGTCTGGAGTTGCAGAGGCACCAAACAGAGCAGGGAAATTAAAGTTCTTTCTACAGTCTTTGAGCCAGTAACAATAGCCATCTCTCTGCACAATTGCCAGGGATTGAAAAATTCCCCTTCACGCCCAGCAAGTGGAAAGCTCTTCTCAATGGCAAATCAAGTTCTGCAGGAGGTAGGGTTTAATTTTTTTTAAGCAAAGTTAACATACGGTTAGCATAAGCCTACGCAGCAGGCTCTTCCAGTACTTCTGCTGCTTGTGGCTTTGTGCAGAACAGGAGGAAGCTAAGAAAACAAATCCATTTTTACAGGTGCAACTCAACCTTGCATTGTTCAGATTTATTCCTGTGGTCCTTGAGTAAAGAAACCAAAACAGCTAGTTCAACTACTAAAAAGAAAGAATAACTTTAAAAAAAATTCCTTTACCATTTACTTTTTGCCTTGAATTTACTTTTCCCAGTGACATCCACTCATCCATCAAGGCAGATGTCAGCACTATCCAGCTTTAATAGCAAAGATAACAGGAGGAAAGAATGGACTCTGTCTTTAGAAAGGCTACAAGAGGATCCCCACCCACAGCAGACAAATGCAAATGTAAAAGCTAAATTAACCAGCATACATCTTCAAAGATTGTCAAGCTTTTGTTTCTAAGAAATATTTCTAGGCACAAACTAAGAACCATTTATTCCGATTCATTCCCAAATTAAAAGAATAGGCTAATTTTACAGAATTTGTTTCTCCCAGTAACAAGGCTTCCTTGAGGCAATCATGTAGATGTTTCATACTCATGGCAGTCCATTGATGGAAAAAAAAAGAAGACAAAAAAAAACCCCACTCCAAACCAAAAGGTTTGACATTTTAACAGAAGCCCTCTTTCTGCCTATCATGTTGCTGAATATTCGGAGAAGCTCCAGCATGGAGACTCATGCTCCCGTTTATGCATCCCATCATCAAAAGCAAAAAGGAGACTGAAGGTTTTCCCTCCTCTTGACAACTGCTAAGCTATGTGATTTCTGAAATAAGTCATCCTATGCACATCTTCAGCTGCTGCTTGTGGTGTGATGGCAAAACAAAACAGCTCCTACCAGTTTGCCTCATCTTTGACAGAAACTGGTTAGCTCTGCATATTTCAATGGAAATTTAAATATGTTGCCAGGTATCCCTCAAGCCAAAGGCACATGAAATGCAGCTTGGGTTTTAAATTAGTTCAAACTGTAAAGACAAAACAGAACCAAGAATTACACAGTCTCATTGAAGAACTCACTGCATTTCAGGAAGATGCAAGGCTTCAAATGTAACAAAAATTAATCTTTGCTTTTTACACCAGAGGACACTGGCAAAGTATCTCTAATCTTTTGTCCCTTTTAAAAAGATCTGTGCTAGCATGAGGCAAGATTCATAGAGGCTAACTCCAATCAAGCCTACAGATTCGAGCACAGTCTCCTGAACAGTAGCAACAGCAAATTTTGCAGCCTTTTCCTTCTCTACTCCATCACTCATTCCTACTCCTACACTGCATCAGTTACACTGATAGAAGTTCATGAGACTGCAGAAAGGGTAAGTAGTTTTGAACACACACCCCTCACTTCTCTCTCTTTTTCTAAGCAGCAACTTCTACAAGTTCACCTTGCATGAGAATGGCTGTTCCAGATTAAGACAACTGTTTAACTAGCCCAGAATCCCAATTTCAGTAAGGACAAAAGCATAAGTGGCAACACAAGGAGTTGCCTTAAACAATGCCATCATGAAAAGCATGACCAGCAAATCACAGAAAACCTCTTTTCAGAAGTAGAAGCACAACTCCTGCTTAAAAGTCTGTTATGGAACAGCATGCAATTACTCCAGTTTGTCAGATATGTAACTGCACTGGGCTCCCTGCAAGTGAAAACCATGAGAGATGTATGTTGGCTCCCTGCAAGTGAAAACCATGAGAGATGTATGTTACAGTGAAGATGCTGGAAAATCAAGGCCTATTATAACAGAAAGGAGTTAGAGTCAACAATGCTCCGTGGTCCATAGGTTTTGGCACAGTGTGCTGCAGAGAACAGGTGAGACACAATGGAGCAGGACAGACTCACGCTCCTGCAGGAGAGGCCACCACACAGATTGCACAGCTTGTATGGAAGGCAATGAGACCTCCCGCTGAATGAGCAGACAGGAGTTATCTGGGAGTGGTTCTTACTCCAGTTGTCTCTCGTGAACGCAGAGCTGGTCTGACACAGTCCTGTCATACTTCTTGGTCAGCCATCAGGAGCTGTGGGCTGAAGAATCTCAGATGAACTCAGCACAAGGCGCTAACTGCCCTTAGCTCTACCTACTTTTTCTCCCTAATGACTCCTGTTTGGAAGCAAGCCCTATGACAACTTTAAACCTTGTCTTAACACAAAATCCCTAAACCAGCAGTCATGCTGAATATGCATCCTGACTGGCTGACCACATAAAAAGTCCAGTCCAAACCTATGCATCCATCTGTGGTAGGGACTGTTTTCACTGAAAATGGAAGACACTGCACTAGACCAAGAATGCTTTGAAGTCTGGTGTATATGGGGGACTGAGGTTCAGGAGGCTCCCATGGCTAGAAACCCACTGCCTCTGCTCTTTGGGAGAACACTGACCCCAAACAAGCTATTTCAGAACTGGCCCATGTCCCCAGCTGGCATCATAAACCTAAGGTGTAAGGTACCCTAGCAGAGATCATTGCCATTTTGTTAAAGCCCAAATATGCAGATTACCCAAAGAGGTAAAGAGAATCCCTTCCTCTAGGCCAACATTCAAAAGTGTGTTGACTCTAGTTTGAAAGGAGAAGTAAGACTACCACTATGTCATAGGCACCAGAGCGAGTAAATACCTATGAGAATGACTGCTAGGAGATATAAAGATAGATTCAGTGGGTTTCATCCCTGAAAACCACTTTTTGCTAACTAGTGGTGACCCTAATGTCCCCACTACAGCATCAGTTTCTCTGTAACTTCCTGTTAATTTTATGAAAAGCAAATATATTGGATAAAGATCTTTACCTACTCAAGACTTACTGCAACTTGAGGCACATTGACTAGCAAGGCAGCATCAGGAGTAAAATGAGGCTTGCCTGACTCAAGTGCACTAAAGGAGAGTGATAAAAATTAAACAGTAAAATGTATGTGCATGCAAAATGTATGACTGCAAAATACACTGCACAAAATTTGTTAGCTATGAGAAGCAGAATAAAACAAGAAATTCCACAATTCATATATCCCAAGAAGTCAAGATTACTGCAAACTGAAGGTTACTGTAACAGGGAAGTTCATTCTGCAGCATGTCTTCAATGTTTTGAAGCTATGATTACCGATCACCTGGCACTTTAATCCATGATAAATCCACCTCTCCACTGAAAGAGCTGATCCCACTCATCCTCCCCACCCCCCCCAGATGCTCACTCATCTCACATTTGCACAGTAACACGACAAGATGGTTCAAGGATCAGTTTCCTGATCCAACCCAGCATGCATTTACACAAAGTGAGGGCAGTGGCACAAAGGGGGTAGTATGATCATCCTTCTCCTGCAGCATTTTATATCTATATGAGAGTAAAAACTCCTGTGCAACCATGAACCATGTTTTTACAAAGAAATTCACTTGTACTGCAATGCATCCCTTGGACGTGTATTCTATTTACCTGTGGTGGAACCAAAATCTTTCCTGAATAATATTATATATTGGTCAGCATTAAACAACTATACTCCACTATACTGCTCATTTAGGTTAAAAGACATACAATTGGGATTTCTCTGAAATTAAGGTAAGAGTTACTGCCCAAACCTGCATCTACTCTAAATGTAACACATAGTTGCAGTTTGTCAAGGTCCGTAATGAGGACTTGCAGTTTCTTCAAAATCAGGGTGAAATGCTTTATTGTAGTTGCTCTAGCATAACCTCTCCTTTATCTTAAAAAGGAAAATGTCTACTTAATGTTTTCTACAGCATCTTCTACAAACACTAAACATTACTTTTAGGGTATATAAACTATAATCAATACATTTCAATATCTTTTACCAGAACAGCAATATTGCAAAGAGAGTAATTTCATGCCTTTTCAGAAATCTGACCCTCTAGAAACTTGCTTAATGTCATGCAATATAGTTTAAAAAACAGCATAATGTTTAACTTCATTCTGGACAAAGAATAACTCATGGTTCAAAAGCCAACAGTAATTTTATTAGTTATTCTTGAGGACCATTTTCTATTAATTTAATTTAAAAAAAGATTCAGAGAACCTATCTAAGCACATCCCCATGCTGTCCTAACCTTTAACTCTTTAACTGAAAACAGTATGTTTTTAGAATACTTTTTTCATTATGACTTCCATTTGACTTTTTAAGCTTAAAACAACAAGAACAAAACCAAACAAAATAATAAAAACCCAAACAACCTAACAAAAAACCAAAACAAACCCACCAGAACCTGGCTGCCTTCTCCTACCACTGCCTCCCCAAATACTGTCCCCTCAAGTTTCACATTAGAACTTTAATAAGCAAAGGCTTCAAAAGGCTTTTCCCTTTGATGGGAAGATCACGTAGTTAGTCACTTGAAATGGGTTTTTTTCTGAAGTGGGAAATATTTTGCCCATTCTCCAAAAATGCTTAAGATGTATTTGGAAGAGTTTACACAGCTACTAAAGCTCATTATCTCCTTTTTTAAATGCATTCTTTGTAAAGTTTGACCCTCATTTTTGTTAAATCTGGATTTTCAAGAGACCTAGTTTTGAAAATATATTAGTTTTCCTTCACTGGTTCCAAGAAGAAAAACTCTTATGATATTTCAGGGCTATGATGTCCTGTTAGTTCATTTTCATCTCTACCTCCCCTCAAAAGGAACTAATAGGGAGGAGCCACCTGAGTTAAAGAATACCTTACTAAGCAGTTTGAAAGCCCACAGACAAGTATTTTACATGTAATTTTGAAAACAATAGTAAGCTTCTCACCTTCTGTGAGGTCATCTGAAGCAAGAGATCAATTTCCTAAGACCACCTGACTCAAGCTGCTTTAGACCCCAGCCCTACATCAGTGTGGACTGACAGCAGAGGGTGAAGCAGTTACTGCACTACAGCCAAAGCACATTTGCATGCTGGCTGCCACACTGACAAAAAGCAGGAATTAGTCCTCAGGAGAGCCTCACTTGCCACACATAACCACAAAGTGCTCCAGCAGGCACTGGTGTCCTTTCGCTGCCACTGAGAACAGACGGTTCCTAGCTCAGAGGCAAGGACACCCCTTACAGGGATTCCTCCACATCCCTTCACCCACAGGAATTCCTCCTTCACCCACAACCATGCCTCTCATTCTGATCCGCTCACAGCTAAGGTCTCATAGCCTCTGTTCACACTAACCTGCAACATCTCATTAGAGTCAAGATTTATTAAACCTTCACTTCACAAGCCAGCCTAAAAACAGACCAAAGAGAGCTACACCAGCAAAACTATGGGGCAGCAAACCAGTGTTCAGAGCATGATTGATTTATTTATTGAAGAAATTTTTGACACCACCAACAGAATCTCAAAATTGCACAATAATTTCAGCACTCTTAACCCTTCAAGTCTGCTAGTACAAACCAACTCAGAAATTAGCTCTGTTTGCTGCTTACCAGCAGAATCATGAAGATCCCCCTAGGCAGTACCACGGCAGGCTGAGAGCAAAGATCCATCTGCCTTAAAGATGAGATCAGAGGATTGCTTATCTCTTTCCCCTAACTGAATAGGAAATAACTATAATTCTTCCCTTACAGCAATGGAAAGCCCTCTAACTTTCAGACAATAGAAATACAGCCAAGAAGGAACGTCAAGGGTTGGGATGCTGAAATGCCCACAAACATGACAAGCAGAAGGTGCCGATTTCTTGGGAAAAAAGTGTTTTTGCATAGACTTTTTTTTAAGTAGGTTTAGTAGTTTTAGTCCTGAGGGGAATAAAGTTTCCAAAAATAACTGCTTACTTTCTGAAGTTTGTGAGGTGTCATCACAAGCGCATTTAGCTGCTAAAGTTCATCACCATGCCAGTAAGTATAGACCAAAGCAGCTGTGATCGACTTCTTGATACATGCCTTCCTCTCAAGCACCTCCCATTATATACCAAGCTGCGTAAGGCATTTCCTATCCTACGGTCTACAGCCAGGAGCACTTCTTGGGCTATAAGGACTTGAGAAAATCTAAAATGTCTGTTGTTCTTATTTGGAGCACAGAATTCACTTCAAAGTACAAGCAGCAGAAAGATACAAATTCAAGATTAGTCACAGGCAAACAGATGATTTAGGAACAAGAACCAATCTGTCATAGGAAACGAGTGCAGCCTCCATGGCAAAATCGACTACAGTTCTGCAACATCTTTAACTTATGAAGTCAAATTTTAATCTATTTTAAAACTGAGTAACTTGTTGAGCAGAGTAACCTCTGAGCTCAATTCAATTTTGTACTATTAGCTCAAACTGTGACCTCAACTATGGCTCTAGCAAAAGAAGAGTCAGGTGGACAGTGGCGAGGGTGGAGACTATTTGGGTTTTGATACCCAGAACAGCAGTGCACCGAGGGATTACTAAACAGCTTAGCATCCATCCCATACTTCAAATGCCTTCTAGTCATTAAAATAAATAAACCCATGTTCTCTTGAGACCCAAAAGGTGGTCTGCCTGTTGTTTCAGGGCATCTGCCAATGCACTGCATGGAGACTACATCAGTTTACACTCAAGCCTGCATATTTAAAGTTCCTTTCACAACCGTGTAAGGGAGGAATGCAATGAAATCTTTAGATCTAACACAAACTAGCAGGAGTTTGGCCTTCATAACAAGATTCTAGGAAGAGAAAACACAGAAGCTCTACATTCATGGAGTGCAGTTCTGTAAACAGACCTATTTAACACCACTCTAACCTTTTTTCAGAAGTCAGCTTTCAAATTTAAGTTTCCCAGACTTACTATCCTCCATTATATCCATTTAAATAGAATATATATTTATATTATATTTATATTACGTACATTTATATTACATTTATCATATATTTATATTGCATTTATCATATATTTATATGTTTAAATAAAATATATATCCAAATAAAATATATTTTTACATAGCAAAGTATGAGAAGAGGAAGGAAAGATAATAATCAATCCTAATATAATGGATCACTAGGTATCAGCTCGTACTTAACACCTACAGCCACTTTGGAAAGGAAAAATAGCCCTCATTTACAAATTATTCAGTGCAGTAATTTTCAAATTGTGGAATCCTCAAAAGCATAAAACCCCCACACAATTTAAACTATTGGCAATAGCCTTGTTTTTCCACAGTTGCTTCTTGCCAACTTCAGATTGAAAAACACTAATTTAAGAGAGCTCTGGCAAAACACAGTTCCTCTCTCTATGGTTGAGACTTGTTCAAGAAATAACTGCAGCATCCCTGCTGAATTCAAAAGATCATATGCAAAATGGACCTCTGTATGGCCTATGTCAACCAAGCACTAAAGCCACTCTTCCCAAATGACTGCACATCACTCAAGGAAAACCACAGAGGTAAGACCAAGGCGTTAGATTTTGTGAGGAGTTTACAAAAATATTCCCGTAAGATACAGGTTATATGAGAACTAGGTTCTCATAGCATCTTACTGTACAGTTCCAGATGATTACATTTTTCTTATTTTGTGTGAATGCACAGGATTGACAAGGATGACAGAAAAGTATAAAAACCCAAGAGAAATATGTAGGCAGTAGTAAGAAATTTAACCAGAAATACCAAATTTAGTGTTATACTTGATACAATTTTGCCCACCAAGTATAAGTTAGAATAAACTAAACATTCATGGGAAATATTTCAGGGAAAAAACTTTTTCCCCCTCCAAGAGACTTTAACACTTCATTTTGACAAAGACTCAGTGCACTTGCCTTACACAACACATTCTGCAATATGGACACTCATCTAAACCTACATATAACTACTACTTCACACTTAGCTTTTCCCTCACATGTCTTCATCCTTTTCTCAATCTTGTAATATTTTGAAAGATAGTAAGGCACAGCATGCAGATAAAGAATACCTACTAAGATCACTGAAACTTTTGATTTCTAGTTGAACAAGAACACTTTTCCAAAGGACATTTAAAACCAGCAAGGAACACTCCTCTTACTTGGCAAAGAGGAGAATTAGATCAAGAAATGATCACTGACACAAAAGCGCAGTAATTTTTTTTAAGAAAAGTTTTTCCAGTGCTTGTTTTGAAGTGAACACTGTCGGCATTCTTTTTTTTTTTTGTATTTCTTCATAAGATAAAAGTAAGACCCTTGAGAGAAACCCCAGAAGAGACATTCTGGTATCATATAAACTCAAGTTTCACTAATGACGTTAAAATAGGAGAGAAAGCTAGGGATAAGGTAGCAATGCCCCTCCTGCTCTGAAGGATGTAAATGGAATCACTGCTTTAAGAAGATTGCTTTTAAGTTTGTTTAGATCAGAGAAGGAAATTACCTCCATGCTTTCCTATTCTCTTGCTTTTGCTGAGTGAAATGGAAGTTAAGCATCCACTTCTACAAAAATTTTCTTTATGCAAAGGATACAATAGCATGTTTTCAGACACACATCTAGAGACCATGATAAACCATCACCCAGACAGCAGCTCTCATCATTTTTGCCACAATGACAAATCTTAACCCAGGAGATGACCACACTTGAGACAAAGGTCTGCTGTAACACTAGTTTGTCTTCAACTTGTTCACAATGAGGAACAAATAACTCCCAAAGAAGGCAAAAAGTAAGCCAGGTTGCTGTTTAAACCAAAGCAAATCCATTTTCTGCATAAAAATATATAAAAATATTTCTCTAGAAGCCCAAGACTAGGGACACAAGGCACAAGCTGAGAGGACTCTTCTGATCACAAGCCTCCCCATCTGAAGTGCACAAGCACATTACTCCATTACTCTGACTGATCTGTGACAAAGTTTCAAAACTGACTTGCAAGCTAGTCTGCACATTAAGCACAAGCAGACCACTAAAGAGCTTTGGGCACATGAATCGCTATAGAGAGTTTAACAGCTGCAGGACTAAACTGTCCTTGTAAGGCTGCAGGCTGAATTCAAAAGTTTATTACATGGGTAACATAGCAAGCTGCCTAAGGGAACCAAAGAGCACATTGCTACAGTCTCATTACAGACACCCTGACAAGCACAGGAGCACAAGGTAAGGAGACTCAGCACTAAGAACTGGCCTTGAAGTATTAGTGTGGGGAATTAAAGGCTGTGGGCTGAAGCTTTCACATTCTTTTGTTAGAACGAACAATAAAAAAAAAAAGAAATAAAGAAATTAATTTGCTCTTAACAACCTGTTCCTCTTCCTGTTCTGGCATTACTCCATTTTCAAAATGACCACCACCCCTGCAGCAGCAGAGGGCTAAGGACATCAGATGGACACACCTCTCCAGTTACATAATGAAACATCTGTACCACAGGTGTATGCAAAAAGCAATCAAAGACAACCAGGAAAGTTTTCATTACTAAACTCAGCTCAAGAGTTAAGATTGTCTGGTGGCCTCTGATGTCTTTCCACACTGCAGGATTCAGCTTCTGAAAGCTTCCTTTGTCAATGAATACTAGGCTCTTGTCCAGTCCTCTTTTCTCCCCCTCTATTCCCTCCCATAAAATATCATGGTCCTCAGGACACGAGGAACATCCTTTGTCTTCCTGCCAGTCTTCCCTGCGCAGCCACTTTGCCACCCCTCTTAGAAAATGCAAGAGGAGTACCATCCTTCCTCTTCTATGTAAGAAGAGTGGAAAAAACAGATGGAGACATCATCTAATAGCAATTTTATCGTAGAGGAACTGGTGTCCTGCAGAAATGTTGCAAAACCATAACCTCTACTTCATCTTTCATGTGTCAGCAGCATTGATGTGTAACTCAAATCTCATACTTAGCTTTGAGAGTTCAATTTTTTTGTCAACTCATCATAAAGAGCACGTTACTACACACAACATACAAGGTGAACTAAATCTGAGGAAAAAAGTAAATGATTTCAAAATATCCAGAGAAATAACAGTAAGGACGTCTTCAAGAAAAAAAGAAAGAAGCTGAAGCTCTCATTTTCCCAAAATGGCCATAGATTTATACGAGAGAAATGAGAAACGCCAGAGGCCTGCAGAGGTACAGGGAGAGGAGGTATAAAGCTGCAGCTTACTAAAGAGGAACTGGTTAGGAAAGCAAAGCCCACAGTTCATTTTCAGGGAGGGAGCATGAAGAGGGAGATTGCTTCAATCTTCCTGCTTCTGCAATGAACATGAAGAACACAAAAATTAACACCTACTTAGTGAAAGATGAATTTTTGCATGTGTGACAGTACCAGCTGAATAGCCTCAACTGCTCATTCTCTGCCTCTTCTTCCTTTGCAGATGTTGTAGAAAAAAAAGACTGTTTTCCAGTCAGGTCTAGTCAGGGAACTGATTCACCAAGCTGCCAAACATAGTTGTGCTTGAACAGAGGGGACTATTTAAGCCAGTTTAGACAGCACTACTGTCAAACATAACCACAGTCTGTAGCATGGTTACAAGAAACAAGATGCAAACTGGAAGATTCTGTGCCTTTGGAACAGACCATTCTACCCACTTCCCTTTCCCCCACAGATGTGATCCCATCGAGTGGTTCAGATGAGCTTTCCTGATCATCTCATTTCCAGCTAGGATGACTCAGGTTACTGCACATCACCAGAGTAGCTGGTTTTGCAGACCTCTGTCAGTTTAGAAAAATAAGCACTAACGCCCCTCTGAGCCAGAGGCAGACCCTAGATTGGCTCGGCTCCTCCCAGCCCATCCAACCATGCCCTCAGAAAATCCCAGAAGCTTTGTACTTCTCAGAGTTTTACATTTCCATCCCAGCAACATTTGAGAACCAAAGCCTCATCCTCTTAAGAGAGGAAACATGTATACATAGAAGGGTGAGGAAGAGGATTGGAAAGTCTGTACAACACTGCAGTAGTGTTTGCTCTGCCCCAACCTGTAAAACAGGGCTAACTTTCTTTAACCCTATTAAATGCCTGGTTTTCCTCACACCTTGCCTAAACTGACTTCTAGGACGTATTCTCATTGTGATTTTACAATAGCAATGAAAGAACAGAAGTTCTCAGACAAAAACAAACAAGCAAACAAAAACCAAGCAAACTCCAAAAACCCTATAAAGACACATGACAGTACTTGCCTGGATGCATAATAACCTAAGATGGCAGACTGTTGAGTCATGAAAGTACCACATAATAAGGATTTCAACAACGGAACATGGAAATTGGGAATTTTTATCAACCTTTATTAATTAAAGTGCAGTTACTGGACCTCTATACATAACAGCATTTGGACTACCATCAACATATGTCACCAACTGTCAAGAAATGGCTTAAAACTTTGGAACAGTCCTTCAGGTACTCTTTTAAAATGGTACTGTATCACGAAACTGCAAATCTGTAATATACACATCCCAATACAAATACTAAAAAGACTTTATCTAGTTGGATTTTTATTATTTTCTATATGCATGAAATGGACTACTGTTGTTTTGGAAGTTCTATTACAGTAGATGATTTCTAAATGTAATTATTTCTTAGTTAAAAAGTCCAAACGCCTAACCTTCCTGCAGGACAAACATATCCCAAGAAGGAAACATCCCGCTTTGCAATGATTGTTATTACCTCACACAAATTAAAACACATTTTTGCTGAAATGTGAAAAAAACCAAATTATTAGGCCTAGTCTGAAATTTCTTGTCACAGGCATCAGAAGAAAATCTCAAGATGACATAACTCAAAGTGATTATCAATTTTTTTGAATATGCCTTTGGGTGGTTGACATTGTTCCTCAAAGGCTAGAAATTCTTCCTGTGCAAGCAGGGAAACAAGGGCAAATCCAGAGTGATTTGTAGTGAATTCAAAGAGGTATTTGGAACAGATCTAAATTCTAGATTCATCCCCCGCAGTTTAACTTCTACTGTTCTTCAAACACCTATCATCCTTCCATGCACATTTAAAGTAAAGCTAAAAATCAAACTGTAAATTTTACTTCTTCCAACTAAGGATTTTTATTTTTAAATTATATTTGCCTCAATCTTTTCCTGGCATAACTTTGTAATAGAAGGGTAATTCTCCTTCCCTCTATTCATACTGTCAACAAGCAGAAATGTTGGAACATAGAACAGATCTTTTTGAACGAGCCTTCAGCTACTATATTGCAAAATTGCTGTAAAATGTATTTATATTGATAAAAGAAGCCACAAGCTGCAGCTACGTTGCAAGCAGGTTGAGATAAGGCAAACAGTACCATTCACATGTTTGCTGGGGACAAGGCTGGGGGTGTATCTAAATCAAATACCAGTAAAGAACAGCCCTACATTTAAACTTTAACTTGCTTATTATTATTATTATTATTTTTCATCAACATCACAGCTATAATAAGCTTTCTTATTTTGGAACAAAGAAATACAATCTGACCTTTGAACTAGAACTACATTAAACACTTGAAGACTTGAGCCTACTTCCAAAACAAGATAACACAGCTAACTGTCTGGAAGCAGCAGTTAATTCATATCATACACAGGATGGAGCTATACAGGAGCCATAATCAAGATAAGAAAAGTAATAAAGATTTCAGAATTATTCAACTGCTATACACCTTCTCTTGATTACTATTATATTCTAACACTTCCTGATGTATCATATTTCTTCCTCAGAATCCACACTTTAATCCTAAGTATCCAAGGTCACAGAAGACCACCACCATACAACAAACTAAACAGAAAGAGATCAGGTACTTAGGTTGCAGTATTTAATCAGCAACAGTAACTTAAAAAATAAAAAAAAAATTACTTCAGCTTATTTTGACAGCAGAACAGCTAAGCAGCATTTCAATGAAACACTGGCAGAGTTCAAGATGATTTGAAATCTTATGAGAATGCTACAGATTTTCCCTTGAAATCCTCATTTTGCTCCCAAAACTAGGATTACTGCTGAAGAGTAGTGAACCATTCCCTCCCTGCCCCCACACACCCAACACAGACCATAATTCAGTCAGAGAGTCTCCAAGAGTACAGCTAATATTTAACAAAGGGCCAAGCATCACCAGTTAGAAGAAATGCATACGATCACCTCACACTACTCCAATGATCACGCAGCATTGCCATGCTATTAACTGCCTGTATAAAAGGTGTCAGAAGGGATTCAGGGATCTGTGGGTTATCTCCTTCCTCAAACTCCCCATTCCTTAGCAGATCCAATCTCATCAACCATTTCAAATTCATCAACTCTCTGAACACAAGATGATTAGAGGCTGGGAAAAGGAAAAAAACAATAAAATCACCACATGCCTTTGTGTCTAAGTATCTGCTTTTGACCACTGAAAAAGATGTTAACACTCAAGACTGATACAGAGAACACATATGTTAGCATCAAATAGTTATCATCTGGCAGACTGTGTCTCTACAAAGTCCTACCAGAGCATCAAGATGCAGGCACCAGTCCCAGCTACCCCTGCTCTGTGGTTCCACAGTCCTATTACAACTCACTGCTAAGAGAGCTTAGACACCCCTTCTCCACACTTCCTTCCACCTCCAGGCCATGGCATGCTGCTCCCTTAATTTCATTACTGATCAACAGAATTGCTCACAGACGTATGCTCCACCAGCCTCACGACCTCCCTCCTCACAAAAAGGGGATGAAATTCATGACAATGAAGGATTGTGTCAACCAGATCAGTTCCCTGAGCTAACTCCCACAAAAAGCCACAGTGGGACAACCAAAGGTGCAACTCTGACACTTCAAGCTTATCTGCATCTCTGCTGCCTTGTTCTCACTCTTTTCCTTTCCACCAGCTTTGCATTCTCACACTCTTCCCTCGTGCTAGTGCTGGTATTTATTTGACCTGCCAGCCGGTTCAGGGAGCTATACAAGCAGAAAATTATTCTACTCCTTCCAAAAGACGTCTTCTGCTAGGACACCTCCCCTGAACCAGCTCCTTGTGGGCAGGTAGTCTGTCAGCCCCTCTGTGGTTTTGCTCCCTTAAGAGCAAAAGCTTAGTTTGACAAATTGCCATGAACCCACAGTCCAAACGAGCAGCCAACTGCAGAAGCAAGAAACAAGAGGGGAAAGTGAATTACTTAAGCCATTTTTATTGCCAAATGCACTAGTTCAAACCACAGGTATATTTTTTCCTGAGTGCCACATGGTGTGGTACTAGAATGACTTTTCAGGGAATTATGTTAACACAGAAAATCCCACACACCTCATTTACTTTCAGAAGTAAATATGAATGAGTATT
The DNA here is from genome assembly GCF_001522545.3 of Parus major. NCBI lineage: Eukaryota > Metazoa > Chordata > Aves > Passeriformes > Paridae > Parus > Parus major. The sequence goes on from NC_031775.1 coordinate 20,703,618, forward strand.
TCTGATTATTACAAGAAAGATTTTCCCATACTGATACATAAATATTGGAAAGCAGAGTGTTTATTATAGGAGAAAATTCTCAAAGATTTCTACAAACAGCCAAGGTGAAACAGAACATTACATCATTTATGAGTCTACTTCCAAATCCCACAGAATATTGTCAAAATTCATGTAAAAAGATGACAGAGGCATATTTAGAGCAAGGGGTTAATATCACAACATAATTTCAGCTGGAGATCCTGGGAAAGTGCAATAAACCTTTTATAATTTTATAAAAAATGAAAACAAAAAGGTAACAATCAACACATTTACATGACCCAGCGATTTATGCAAGATTCATACAAGGAACGAGGCAGGTCCTGAAACCTCATAAAGCTGATCAATTTGAAGCTGAAACTATTTATGACATAGTGCCATCAAGATAAAAGTCACAGAGCACTGTTACACTTTGGACTTTATTTTTTAAAAATGATTTTGTACTTTACCTCCAAAAAAAAACCCAGTCAATTCTGTGCTTAAAAGCGTTCTCTGTATCCTTTGTTAAACACACACAGCGGGACTTTCAGAGAGGGAAATCTTTGGAGGAAGAAAATGTATCAAATTTAGGTATGAGGAAGAGGTATGCAAGGAACAAGGGGAGGAAGCAACTTTACCAGAAGCTGGCAATTTAAATGGCTTTAGGTAAATGGAACAGGGTGTGTATTAATGGGGGTGGAGGAGGGGTGTTTAAGTTTTAGCACTTAGGGTTGCTAAGAACTCCAGTAACGTAGTGTTTTCCTTGAGTCTGTAGACATAAACTTCTCTAGCTACCCAGGATTTTCCTAAAGAGCAGCAAAATGAATAGAGACAATTCTTGCATTTCACCCCAAAACGGTATCTTCAACAGCAGCTTTGAAACTGTCTTTTTTGTTTTGGGGTGGTTTTTTTGTTTTTTTTTTTCTTTTTTCTTCCCTCCAAATTTACTCCTTACAGCTATCTAGTTAAACCCTGAGCAGTAGGACAGCTCCACTGGAGGATTCAAGGACCCAATGCTAGAGCAGAGGGCACTGAGGGGAAGACAAGATGACATGCTGCAAATAGGGAGTTTAGAAAGGACTAGAACAGCTGAACCCCAGCAGCTTGAGATAAGAGGAATTGAGAAAAGGAGATAGAAGTAAAATAAATCTGGTTCAAGCAGAGGTGGAATAAAATGTAGCAGAGATAGAATTTAAAAAAAAAAATCCCACAAACTGAATCTAGAAATATCAATTATTTGTTGGAAAGAAAACCCAACACTTTTATGTAGTGTGAGCTTCACAGTAACATATTGCCCTCCAGTTGCATTATGCATAAAACAAATTAATTGCTTGAATTAATCTGAAGTTAACAAGCATCTAGAGAACACTTTTATATTACAGAAGTTTAAACATTTAGATGAAACTAAAAATACACACAGCAGTTACACATCCTGGTGTAACCAAAAATGGTGTTTCAAATCCCTGATAATGAAATGGGACGCTGAGCTAACTGACAATAAGAGGTTTAACTCTGCACACAAGGAACTAAAGTGAATCTGTGACTGTTATTACAGATTACCTATGCTGAGCAGTCACTGGCAGATTACGGCCATATTTGCATATTTAAAAATAAAACGAGGATTTGTGTTCAATTAGAAAGAGAGAGCCAAACAAGATGAAACATATCTGTTCTAGACAGGGATTTTTAAGATTACTCTGCAAGTTCACAGTCTACAGTTCTCAAACCTTTTCCTTTTGGAGACACACACTGAGTTACTGGCCTAAAGCTGACATTATGTGAATGTTGGGACCCATAGAAAATATCTCAATTTCTTACTAGAGAAAGAGAAAAGACAAAAATATGTATTTTGAATGGAAAAAGTTACTCGAGATGAAACCCCAAACATTCGATTGCAAGGAGCCTACCCAACAAGAAACGCGCAAAGGAAGGGGGGAGGGGGGTGGGAAAAAGGAGGTGGGGGGAAAACAGAAAAGCAATCACACATCCTTTTAACCCCGCGGCCCCGCTCCGGATTCACGGCGTCAATCCGGCACCGCGATCCACAACTTTCCGCCTCCCCCGCCGCTCCTCCCGCCGGCTCCGCGGCCTCGCTCCCTCCCGCCTCGCCGGGC